>NC_133753.1:130260715-130403215 GCF_036562045.2 Rhinolophus sinicus
CTATTATCCTACCGATTTTACTGCTATATATATATATTTTAATGAGGGTCTAATTTTTTATCACATACAATGACCAAAAAATAAACTGCTGATTTCAAAGTCATTTAACTGTTTGAAAGAGAGAGAGAGAGAGAGAGAGAGAGAGAGAGAGAGAGAGAGAGAGAGAGACAGACAGTGAGAGAAAGAAAGAAAGAAAGAAAGAAAGAAAGAAAGAAAGAAAGAAAGAAAGAAAGAAAGAAAGAAAGAAAGAGAGAGAAAGAAAGAGAAAGGAAGAAAGAAAAGTAGATAGATAGAAAGCCTAACGATATATACTGTATAAAATATTATGGGAGGTAGTAACCCCCCAAACTTTATAGCATATCCCTGTCATATAAAAGTTTGTTTTCAAACTTTTTACTTGGCAATCATTCTTTTGGTAACATTGCATAATCCCTGCAAAGTAGCCAATAAAAAGCATTTATTGTTAATGTAGATTCCAACTGATTATGTTGTAGTGTAGACAATAAAGCATTTATTTGATTTAATATAAATTCATTTTACAAAAATATCAAAGAATGAAAAAGTATAGCCAAATTAAAAATAATTCTAAAGTTATCCATTCAGGAGTCATTTAGGTATAACTTGTTCCAACATTATTTTAACTGCATCCTCTCTTCTGTAGATAATGCAGATCATTCTGAGGGCTGAAAAAATACGTAAGTGTTCATTTGATTTGACTAATTTCATCTTGATTATTTCCCAATTTCATATTACTGTCCTCTAAAGCTTTCTTCTAAGATAAGATACTACAAAATGTTTATGAAAAAGAAAATCACCAGTGGGTCAGCTTCAAATTACACAGTGTGTTTCTAGAATAAAAATATTTTTAACTAACTTGGGAAGCAAAAATCTATATATAACTACTATGGGAAATGGTTAGGTCTAGCTGTATTTGTGTTTTCAAAATCATATTTTGTCAAACTTTTCTGAATTACTCAAAACTTCACACAGATAACTTTCTGCTCTCATATTTAAACCTGTTTACATAAAGAATGAAAATAGATGTATTACTAATTTGTTATCTCTCAATATACATTTCTAAACAGTTAAAGGAGTGTATGAATTGATATTATATAACTCCCTAGTAAAAAGAATGTTTCCTAAGTCTTATTATAAGAGTTTTTATAAACATGTTTAAAGATTTGCTCTAGAAATAAGAATGATTCTAAGCACTAATGGAAACATAAACTAGTGTAATATAAATGTCAAGATGCTGAAAATTTCAATGTGTGTAAACATTTTGTGATTTCATAAAAATTAGGGCTCATGTCTCTACTTATTTCTTAGAAGATACGTTACATATATATGTTGCATAAAATATTTTATATGTGATATATGTCATATATAAAATATATATCATATAGAAGATATATATATATATATATACACATACATATATATATATATATATATATATATATATATATATATATACACACATATGCCTACACATATTTGTACATGCATACACAGAAAATATCACTGGGTTCAAAATTTATGAAAAATAAACAATACAGAGAATGCTTACTATTATGCTTACTATTTGTCTATGTTTTCTTCACTGCAGAACAGGAACACTCTTACAAAGTATTTGTGGATTGACAAAGAATCAGGCCTATGAAACAAAGTCCAACCCAAAGAGGCATAAGTGTTTCATAGAAGTCTTTGATAATACTCTATTTAAAAACAACTCTACTCACATGTTTTATCTTTTTTCTGCATTTATATCAAAATAAGTAATGTGATTTTTTTAAGTTCATATATGTGAAGTTTTGGATCAGAGACAGATTTTTATTATACTCAGAGCAATATCAACATCCAACTGAATGTTTCAGTGTTGGTACCACATTCTCAGCAGCTCCACTGAGTAGTGAAATAAGAACTAGATGGAAAAGACGCCCTACATGAATTGCAAGTTCACTTTGTAACCAAAGAATGGATAAACATGGATTTCCTCCATGTATATGGCAAAGAGACAATTTTCTCTGCTCCCCTTCTGAGAGTCTTGGAGATTGGTTGGAAGGAACCTTACTATAGTTTGCCTCTCCAAATACAGAGGGTACCAAAAAAATGTATACACGTTTTAAGAAAGGAAAAAACTGTGTCAATTGTAATACTCAATATATACCAATAACAAAACATGAATATAAGTCACGTTTGACTTCAGCAATTACAAGAGGTGCTCAAAGTGGTTACCATCAGCATCCAGACATTTCTGATTACAGCATACTTATGCTTGAGCATAGATAACATCTCTTAAAATGTGTATACAATTTTTGTCCCCCCCACCCCCCAGTACATGCACGACCTGAACCAGGAACCTAGGAATATTAACTCATGGTAAGAAGTGACTTTGCAAATGTGATTAAATTAAGGATATTTAAATGAGGTGAGGGAGCTGGATTATCTGGGTAGGCCCTGCATGCAATCATAAGTGTCCTTACAAGAGTGAAGCAGAAGATTTGACACAGAGTCATGTGAAAGAAGCAAAGGCAAGCAGAGTCAGACAGAGATGTTATACCACTAGGTTTAAAGATGGAGGAAGGGACCATGATCCAAAGGAGCTGTTCTAGAACCTGGAAAAGACAAAAGGAACACATTGCCCACTAGAGCCTCCAGAGGAAGCACAGTCCTGAGAAAATCATGGTTTGGGCCCAGTAAAACTGATTTTGGACTTCTGGCTTCAGGAACTACAAGAGAGTAAATCTGTGTTGCCAGTTGCAACAAAGTATGGAGGATGTGAAGCCTCGGGGCACTCTCAAGAACACGGGAGCTTGTGGTGAAAGGCAATTTGGAGGAGATTCAATATATAACCTAAATGGTAGGCCAGAGAGCTGGAAGAAGAGAACTGGGAAATAAATCAGCTACAAGGAATCCTCCTAGGATCAAATAAACACTATTCTTTCAAAGAATCCACAATTTGATTAGAACAGTTACAGAGCAGTTCATGGCCCAGAACACTGCTGAAATCAATTGAGCAACAGGCAGTAATTGCTGACTCTAGCCATATGGGTGTGGTTAGCGAAAAAGGAAGAGAGCTCTACCAAAACCACTGCAATTCTAGAATTACTGTGGGCTACCCAAGCCTGAGCCTCCCTGTGGGATGAAATTGCACTTCACTAAAATAATCCAGCCAGTCACTAAAAAATGAAAAAGCAAATAACAATAAAAAGTAGTTTTGTGTTTCAATGGACACCATGAAGAAACTATAAAAATAACCCAGAGATTGGAAGGATATATTTGCAAATCATGAATCTGATAAAGGGCTTGTATCCAGAATTTATAAAAAGAACTCTTTCAACTCAATAACAAAAGGTCAACAAAAGTTGACCAATTAAAAATGGACAAAGGAGATAAATGGGCATTTCTTCAAAGACCTATAAATGGCCAATAAGCACAAGAAAAGATACTCAACATCATTAGTCATGGGGGAAATGCAAATCAAAATCACAATGACACACCACTTCACACCCATTAGGATGGCTAGAATAAAAAAGTCAGAGGATATCAAGTGTTCATGAGGATATAAAGAAATCAGAACCTTCTTATACTACTGTTGGGAAAGTGAAATGGTGCACCCACTTTGGAAAACAGTTTGGCAGTTCCTCAAATGATTAAACATGGAGTTACCATTTGATACAGCAATTCCACTCCTAGATATATACCCAAATGAAAACATATGCTCACACAGAAGCTTGTACATGAGTATTTATAGCAGTATTATTCATTTAGCCAAAAGGTAGAAGTAACTTAAATGTCTATCAGCTGATGAATGGATAACCAAAATGTGATACACTCATGTAATGGAATGCAATTTAGCCATACAACTGAATGAAGTACTGATATATGTTTCAAAGTGAATAGAAGTTGAAAACATTATGCTAAGTGAAAAAAGCCAGTCACAAAAGATGACATAGTCTATGATTCTATCTATTTGACATATCCAGAAGAGGAAAATCTGTAGAAACCAAAAGCAGATTAGTGGTTATCTAGGGCTGAGGTTGTAGAATGGGGAGTGACTCTTTATTGATATGTAGTTTGTTTTTGGAGTGATGAAAATATTCTAAATTTGTGGTGACAGTTGAACATATCTGTAAATTTACTAAAAACCATTGACTTGTTGACTTTAAATGGATGGATTGCACATTATGTGAATTACAACTCAATATACTTATTAAAATATTATAAGAAATTCAAGAAACTGTCAGCAGGATAAGAATGAGTGATGAAGAAGACAAGAAACTTTAGTGTAATGAGAAAGTTATATTTCTAACATTGATAGTGGGCACATTATTTTTTAAAGATTATTTATTTATACTTTACTTTCATGCTTTATGTACATGCATATATTTGTGAGTATCATAGACAGGCAGAAAGATAGATATACAGATAGATAGATATAGTAAACATCAAGTAATGCAAAATTTAAAAAGGAACAAATATATTGAGTACACTTATTTAACTCCACTCTTACCAATATATCCATCATGGTTTGTTTTCACAGTACCAGAAACTACTTTTTTTGTATGTGCCTGATTTTAGTTTAAAATTGTAGTTGATAATTCACTAATACAAATTTGACATTGCTTCCAGTGCAAACAATGTTTCCTCTAACTGATAATGAAACCATTACTGATTTTAAATAATGTTCAGTTCAGTAGTACATTTGGCATATTATAAATAAGTTCAGACAAAAAAAAAGTGCCTTAAAGTGGTCCTAATAATAGTTTATATCAACTATGCAACATTCTAAATGCACATGATTTTTAAAAGCAATTACTTTCCAAGGCTTCTGGTCTCTTCTATAGAACTTGGAATAAAAGCAATATACTAAGTCGTGAGTTAAACCTTCCTAGTTATATTTATTGGCTTGATGTATTCTAACATTACTGTGCAATCTTTTTAATAATATATTATATAATAGTCTTCATTTTGCCTTAGAAATGGGATAGATGGAAAAAAATTAATAATGGAAGAAATTAAATCACTGATTCCACTGTGTGAGTCTCTTTGTATATTCCAACATGGTTAATGATTCACTTTGATGTGAGAGCAGGACACAGGTGCACTTGTACAACTCTTTTAGTCCCATCAAGAGCACCTTTCAGCAAGCAAAACATGTGTGTTGTCACTTGGGAAGAGTGAGTAAGTAGATTTGGGAACTAGCACCCAGGGGTAGTGTAAAGTATCATGGTTCACATTGTCTGAAATTGCTCATGCCCTGGTTCATCCAGCTGGTAATGAAGCAGTCAGCATCCCATCTCTGGAGTGGAATAGGCAATTATTCTAGCTTGAAACTCTGCCCTTGCAAATTGAGTGTGGCAACAATTCACATTGGCTGTCATTATAAAGTCCCTCAAAACAGGGTAGCTATCCGTATCAGCTCAGAAGGAAAAATCAGAGATGCCTAAAAAGTTTACCTTAACTTCAAATAGATTATTGTACATTGATGACATGGATATTTAAACTGTTTTCCGGGAGACATATTTGTACAGTTTTATTCATCAATCTTAATCCAAATTGCTCCAAATAAATCTAAAATTCAAGTCACGTAGAGTATTTGCCTAGATCCTCATTAACCAACCTCCTATCTAGCAGTACATATAGAAAACAAAAACATGTATCGTTCTCTTCTAGTTACATTTTGATGCTGTTACAAGCTGTCCAGAAAATACTCCCCTAGGAATTGGACTCTTGGATGTACAGGGAACAACAATTTGTACCTATACCCCCATACCTGGCTTACATCTGTAACTTCTGGGAGCTTTTAAAACAATACCTGCACCCTGACCCTACACCAGACTAATTAAATCAGAATATCTGAGGTTGGGATTTATAGATGATTGATTTTAAAAGCACCTCAGATGATTCTAGCATGTTAAAGGTAAGCACTACTAAAAATGTAATATGCATACAAACTCCCTAAGGAAGTATTTAAACTGCAAATTCTAATTCATGTGTTCTGTAGCGGGAACTAAAAATCTGAATTTCTATCATGTTTCCAGATAATGTGGACGTAACTGGTTTATGGATTACATTGTTAAGTAGCCAGAATCTATATCAAAACTCCCCTTGCTTAATTTTAGCATTTCCTAGGGGTCTTTTAAAAATGCCTATGACCATGTCACCCTCCAGGCCATTACATCAAAATCTCAATAGATGCAACTTAGTCATCAGTAGTTTTTAAAGTGTCCCAGGTGATTCAAATGGGTAGGCAATGTTGAGAACTCCACTGACCTAGGTGTTCTCATCATCACTATTACCTGACTCTTTGCCCCTGACTTTCCTCCTTGACTTAATGACATCAAAAACCTTTCATTAAATAAGTCTTTAAAACTTCCATTTCTCCCTCTGCGACATCCTCATATCAGTTGCCATGTTTTATTCATTCAATAATTGAAATATCTGCTGATACTCATCTTCTTTCCTTTGCAATAGTCAGTACAATATTTAAAAGCCTTCATTATCCTTTGTCTACAATGGTCTACGTTTGTTTCCAATAATTTCTATCTAACTCAAATTATGTAAAAATCCATTTAATCTATTTTACCCAACGTTGCCAAATTAATCTCTAAATCATGACTCAAATAGCATCACTCCTTTGTTTAGAATCTTCAAGTCACCCTTTTGTCTATAAAATTTAAGCAAAACCCTTTAATATAACATTCAACATTCTTCATAATCAGATCTCTACTTAATTTTCACTTACATTTTCAGCCAAATCTCTTCTTATTTATAGAGAACTCCTGGGGCTCTTATCTATGTTTTTCTCACCTATAATTTGTCCCTAAAACAAAAATTTTGTTCCTAAAACAAACTTTTTGTGTATGATTATCTATGCTGTTTTTTCAACCCTAAATACAACCATATATTTACATATTAAAACCTCATTCAATCTTAAAGCTACCTTTAAATCGCCTCATAATACACCAACAAAATAAGAAGCCCCATTTCTTATAGAAAAATTATGTTACAATTATACTGAATGTTACATAAATCTCTTTCCCAAATTTCTCTAGACCTTAAAATCCTGAAACACAGAAACAGTGTCTTGGTAATCCCCCAGAAAACCCTTCTCAAAATAAATGAATGTTTACTAAATTGAAATGTATAAATACTTTCTTTTTTGAGTAACTATAATGTACATATTAGGTTAAGACATGATTTCTTCATAAATTACAGTATACAGAACTAAAATATGTAAAACAAATACCACAAAAAGGATAGTTTATTCACCAAGGAATCAATGAGTTTCATAGTGAGACTGCAAGCACATTTGGTATACAGTATTTGACACATAGTGGGTTCTCAAAAAAACAGATTCTCAAAATTCAAAGAAAGAGATTATTTTGTTAACATAGGCTTACAAGAGAAATCTTAGAAGATGTAAAGCCTGTGAGAAAAAAAAATGAAAAAGGCATGTCAAATGAGAAACAAAGTAAGCATAAAGACTAAGGGGAGAATATGCAAATAGCAGGTTGCATAGAGAATGAAGAACTGCTTTGGCTATGCCAGTGTGTGTGGTGATTACTGGATGTTTTGAGATTGATAATGTCTAATAAACAAATATTTAGAAAAATTTTCATTAATTATGCTCATGTTGGAGAAGAAGATACAACCAATTAAAAAATATTTCAAATACCATCTAACCAGCAGGGAGAACATGGTTGAAAAACAAGTACATTTTTACTGTTTACCTAGAATGACTCAGGACTTGTCTAAAGTAAAACATAATTTACAGTATTACTGGTTACATGATTTCTTGCGTGGCTAATCTAAATTGAAATAATAGAGCAACTTCTCATTTTATAATTAAATAAATCTTTAATTATAATAGATTTAGAATTAGTACATATATAATACTATTATTATTTAAAATCATGAGGATTATATTATAAGAATAACGTATTGCTATTATTTCAAAACAAATACAGTGCTGGTATATAGATTTCTTAATTGTTACCAAATATATTAGTCCAGGTTTATAGCTATGAAGTTTTGTAAAATTTTTCAGTTCTTTGAGACATAATTTGACATTAGTTTGATATAATTCAATTCCTGTATTCTTATGCTAGAATTTGTAAATGCAGAATTTTTCTAGTGTCTCTCTTACCAAATATTTTTTGAATGTTTACTATGCATTAAGTTCCATGGGTTCTTAAATTTTTCTTTCTTATGGCATTTCACTTAATCCTGTTATTTTCAACTTGTTTCCTTTCTATAGCATCTTACTGTGAAGATACCTAGAAGACTCAGATATTGCCCAGAAAAGCTGATAGTAGCTTGAATAGTACTGGAGTTCTCACGCTTTACCTTTAAATTTCATACAAAATTTAACACATATACCATTACATATTGATGTTTAATATAAAATGTAGCTCTGAGTTATTTATCTTTAGGGAAAATGTGCAATTCAATAAAATACTCCATGCTTAAACCTGATAAATACCACCACGTAACTGTGTAGGGAAAATTTCTTCATCTGACTTTGAAAGAAATAATTTCAATCCCATCACATCTAACTATGCACATGTATTATCCTTTTGTTTTTAAATAAGTATGTCATAATTGTCTCTAACAAAGCTTTTACCATTCAATACATTGCCTTTTGAACAACATGCAAATATAACAGATATTTCTGCCTTCAAGAAGTTTGAAATTAAAAACAAGCTGTAAAACACAAATAATAGCAAGCAAAATTCCATAAGTAATTTATACAATAAATATTATCGCATGTAAGGTGGGATAAGACCAAACTTTTTAATGAAAATAATCAGGAAGATCTTCACAAAGAGGTAGCATTCAAAGCGGTCATTACAAATGGATAAGGTTTTGGCAGGTAGTTTGGAAACAGGAGAGTCTGGAAAGAAAAAAAAAGAGCAAAGGATAAAAATAGAAATGTATAAGGCCCTTTCCAGGAATAAAATAATAAATTAATTTTAATTGTCATAGAGAATACAAATAATAGATGGAGCTAAGACTGGAACTATAGACCAGGATCACACTATGGAAATTATGGACTTTAATACTAAGGAAGTTATACATTTCTACACAATGAGATGTTTTTGAATATTTTTAAATTGGGAGTGATAAGATAAAAAATATTCTTTAGAAAGTTATTTTGATGTGAAATGTAGGATGGTAAGAAAGTCAGTAAGGAATTTAACAGCTATATTATTTATATTATGCTTTTGCAATAAAGTATGACTTCAACAAGTGCATTTTTTCTTTTTAATCTCTTTAGGTAACTTTTTAACTATAAAATTGGTTTGATCAGCATTTTTTTTCAGGAATGTGTCGCAATAACATAAACCTAAAATTTAAGAAGTATAAAAAAACCCCACCATTTCTGCTTTGGGTGATGACTAAGTAATTCAGATTAAACTTTCAGCTGAGAACTAAAAAAGCCAGAAATAATTATTTTTATTTTTATTTTTAATTTTTCACATATATTGAACAACTAACAAGAATGTGAGGTATTACAAAACCCATTTCTTGGGCAAGGAAATCCAGTGAAATGAGCTTTGCTACTTAAGGATTTTTTTTTTTTTCTTTCTTTCTTTCTTAACTAAGAGTGTCTATGGATTCATAATATGGTAGAGATGACTAAGGGGCTTATAAATTGAGCAGAGCTTTCCAAAGACTCACAGGGGTAGGAAAAAAGATGTTGTTTAAATGCCAAGGATTGAGACCCTAACAACCTGCCTTTATTTTTACAGGCTTGCATCCTAGGATTAAGGCAAAAGTGAAACTAACCCTTAAAGGGACTGTGGACCAGCTTTGAATCACCTCAGTTCCTGATTGCATAAAGTGACCTGTATACCTGCATACCCTTGGTTTTATGGGAGAAATGTGTTATCTTTTCAAGGAGAAGATAATATGATCTCATGTCTCAAGTCATATCTATAATTTTTCACACTGTACATTGCAATTCATGAATTCATATTTGTAATTTGATTAATCAGGTATGACTCAAAACCATGAAAAAGTGATAAAGAGAATATAAACAGCTCTTGGGGCATTTAAATAATAAAAAAAAAAATCAGACAGATTTTACTATTACCATGCCAATAAATTCTATAAAATAAAATGAAAGATTTAAAATTTCAAGAGAAGTAGAAATGATAAGAAATAGTCAAATGGAAATTCTAGGATAAACAATACAAAAAACTAAAACAAATGATTCAATAGATAGTTTTAATAGATTAGATTCATGTCAAGGGAGAATTGATGACTTGGAAAAAGGTAAAAAGATCCAGAATGAAGAATAGAAAGAAAGAAAATAATGGAAAATTTGCAATTAGCTCTATAGCTATAGAGTGCAAATGTCTCATATACATGTAATTTCAGTTTCAGAAATACAAATTTTGATAACGGAAAATTTAAATATATTTAAAGAGTAAATGTTGTTGTTATTTTCTAAAACTGATGAAAGAGGTCAAGCTGTAGATTCAAAAGCACAATAAACCAACGAGAAAATACACTCATACAGGTTTTAGTAAACTCTTAAAAACCAAAGATAAAAATTATTAAAAAGAAAAGAGAGAGAAAAGGGGTATCACATGACCGACAGCTCAAAATCAGCAATACAAGCCAGAAATCAATTAACTTCTATTTCTATAGTGAGGAAAGAATATATCTGCCAACATATAATTCTATCTCTCTGAAAATATTTTTCCAAAAGAAAATTGAATATTTTATTTGTTAAACAAACAACAATACCAAATAAGTAAATGGATGAATGAATAAAAAAGACAATCATACAAACTTGTAACACTGTCTGGATATTTTATATTATTAAAAAATTAACAGTAATTATCTTAACTATCCAGGAATATTGGTTATATTTTTTTAAAGAATCTTTAAATACACAGAGATACATATTGACATGTTGCCAATTTCTAAATTGGTTTAATGTACTCCCTTATGTAGTTGATTAATATAGTTTCTTGGATGGAAAATTATCACAAGATCCTTTCCTCTTTCTAAGTGTTTATCTATTTTTATCTACTTACTCAGCAATAATTACTCGTATGCTTGATATTTATGAAGAACTATGTTAGGAATTAGAGATTAAAAAATAAATGAAACAGTTCCTTCCTACCCAGAAGTTATACTTTATTTAGGGAGACAGAAAGGTAAGCAAAGCATTATGTGACAATATAAAAAGCATGAAACAAATTGACTAGTTTCTAGTCAATAATTATTGAATAAATAATTATGATAAATTAAATAAATATATATGTATATATATGTATATATATATATATATATTTAAATTTATATATATAATTAAATATATATAAATTGATATATAAATTGATATATATATATATATATATATATGTGTGTGTATACATATATATACAAAATACAACGGGAATAATTCTAAGAATCATTTAATCAGGAAATACTGAAAAGAAAAACCATAGGCAAACAACCCTGTATCTCTTCATGCTTTCAAAAAACATTTGGATCATATCATAGACATTAGTGCTAGAAAGGAACACAAAAGATCCTCCAGACATTTCTATCCCATCTTCCTTTTTTGAATCTAGCCAAACTAGCATGTAAACTGAGGAGATAATTTCACAGTCATTAAAACTAGAAAATAGGGAAAACTGCAAGTCAAAACTATGAACAATAGCTGTTAAATATAATTAGCATTGGGTAAAATGGAACAGAAGATACACAAAGCATCCGCAAATACCATATACTTTGTGATGTGAATACAACCTGACCCTTAAATAACAAGGGTTTTAACTTCAGAGATCCACATAGATGTGGAGTTTTTTTCAAATGTATTTTCTCTTTGTTATGATTTTCTTAATAACATTTTCTGTAGCTTAATTTGCTGTGAGAATACAGTATATAATACATATCATATACAAAGTATATTGTTTCTTATTTGAGTGCATCCCCTCCCTTCATGCAGGGGCAGACAGACAGCATACCCAAGTCTCCATCAAACTGGCTATCACCTTTTGTCTTCCCCGTCCTAGTGATTCCCTGAGAACCCATGCCACCCAACATTTGGGCACTCCCAACCTGCTTGTAGTGGCTTTTCAGACTTAGCTCATGCTGCAAACATTTATAAAATCTCTCCAAGTTTCACACATCCAAACAAGTAGCATCTGGCTTTAGCATGGGGATATAAAGCATAGAGAATATAGTTAATAATATGGTAACAGCTACTATATATAGTGCCAAGTAGGTACTAGACTAGTCAGGGGGATCACTTCTTAAATTATATAAATGTCTAACTACCAGGCTGTACACCTGAAATTAATATAAAATAATATTAAACTTCAAAATGAAGTGTAAAAAATTTAATCAAAAATGTTTTAAAAGACTCCAAAAAAAAAATAATAATAATAATTCTTACTCTCAATAAAAGAAGAAAGGAATATTACTTAATGCTCCAACTGGTGATAAATGTCCAGGACAGAAAATACAATAGATTTGGTGAGTAAAAGTTAGTGAGAGTTGGTCCTGCACTAATAGCACTGGAGAGTACAGGTGGATTAAACCAGAACTGTGTCCTGAGCTCAAATAAGCACATCAGGATATTATTTCCTTCTCCATCTACAAACTTTGCTTTCCTCTATCCTATCGTTAGTTTTAGGCAGAATCTTGCTCTTGGTAGCAAAGATAGCTATAGATTTACTACTCAAAATCTCTGCAAAGCATCTTGTTCCCCATGATTTCAGTAATTATTCCAGGACTGAATCTCATTCCATCTTGGTTCGTGTCCCTTAATAAATCAATTATTGTGGCTAACTAGACGGGATCATCTATTTGATAAAAGTGGGTTATACCTAAAGCATAGTTTAAAGTCAGCCTCACACAAACCATGAGCACTAAGAGTAAGACAGGCTGATTTCCGAAAGGAGGAAACCAATGAGCTATTAGCAAATAAAAATGTAAGGTAGACAACACAGGCAAAAAATAACAATGTCCCTTAAGACTCTTTCTTAGAAAAACTTTAGGTGATGAAATCAAGTAAAAATCAGGAAAGGAATGAAGAGGCCCTGTTGAATAAACTGGTAATGATTGTCAAAGACAATGAAAAATAGAAAAATTTATTTAACTATGTTAAGAAATTGTAGGAATTATAATAATTCACAGAACACTTATGTTATAAATCCTGGTGATATAGAAATGAGAATTTAACAAAATTGAAAAATAACAAAAACAGGAGAGGTGTAAGGACTGAATTAGGAGAAAATGAAGCAATACAGACAAACTAATTTGACAATCTTTCACTGTAAGGTGCTGATAGATTGAAAATGAAAAATCAGATTCATTTCAGAATCAAATGTGGCCTTCAGAGATTAATTGAACATTCTTCTGAAAAAGCTAGAAAAATGTAAGGAAAGCAGATATAATTTAATTTTTTAAAAGACAAATAATAAATTAGAAAAATGAAATAATAATTAATTGGAAAACAAAATAGGAACTTGAAAAAACAAAACAAAAAACTGGTATATGTATATACCAGTTCCTAAACATGAGAGAATGCTAAGGAAACAAATATGCTAATCTAAAAATGAAAAAAAAACAAAGGGTATATTAGGAAATAAAAGAATTAAGAAAATAAACCTTGGTTGAAAATCTGGATAAAACAGATTTCTTAGGAAAATATAAATTTCTTAAATTGACTCAACAAATGATTTACAAATATAAAATAAAAAAATAGACTGGTAACCTTTGTAGAGGACAGCAAGGAAATGCTTAACAAAATTTAAATTTTACCTAATCTTACACATACAAATTTGTTAGCATGATTTTCTCACAGAAATACACTATTAAGGTTTACTCAAAAGATTGACATAAAAGGTTGCAGACTGAAATATTGTATGTAATAGCTAAAAGTCATAATCAACATAAATATTCATCTGCAGGGAGTTGGTATGTTAAATTATTATATATTCATACAAAAGAATTCTAATCAGTAGTTAACTATATTTACATGTCTTGAGATGGACAAATCTCCTAGTGGTGATGTTGAATACAAAAATTCAAATGAAAAAATATTTTAAGGGAGATAAACATCCCTTTGTCATATACCATACTTTATACACACTATATGATTGATTTTTACTTTGTAGTCCTACAATAACTACAACTATATATGCATATTTATATATGGAAACGTTCTGAAAACACACAAAATGACACACTAGCAGTAATGGCTATTACCACTTAATCAGTAGAGTGGGACAGGGTGTTTATGAGGTGTAAAATTTCACTTTTCAGTTCATCTCTTTCTATAATATTATACTGCATGTTATTTGTTTTATTTTCATAATAAAAATAAAGAAAAAATGAAAAATTATGTTCTCTGCTTGAACGATCATTTAATATAAGGTAACTGAGAAACAGGAAGAAAGTTCCTGAATTTCTTCCTGAAATTCAAGAAAAAAATTCATTGTATATTTATATCATATTTTTATTAGATAAAGACTTTCTGGGAAGATAAACAGAGACAAAAATCGTGAGAGTTTCATAATTTTTTTTAAGATTATATTTTATTAAAAATTTGTGTTATATGTCAATACCATTAATAAGCTTTTTTATCTAGTTCATTATGTATGCCAAACTTTGTGCTAGATATAAAAAGAGAAGCACTTTAAGGTGCTTGTTCACAGGTAGATTAGAATACAGAGTAATTTTTTGTTTGTTTGTTTTGTTTTTTTAAATTGTACAAGATAAACCGCAAGTACCAAAGCAATAGATGAAGACTTACCCTAAATATTGTACCAATTTAATTTAATTTTGAAATCTAACACTTGAGATTCTTCTAATTTCTGCTTCCTCTAGTCACGCACCCACTACAAGTTTTGATTTTATTAATCGGCCTATTTTTGTCAGGACGGTTTTTTCCTGCAGGCACGGCTAGGAGCTCCATCCCCCTCCACCTCCTCCCTCATCCGAGCTGTCTCCAGTGGGCACCATAGTTAGAGGCCTCCCTGTCAAAACAATGTTGAGCAATCATAGCTGCTAGGGACAGACCTCCCCGGCACCCTGGCCAGATTTCCCCCCAACCCGGAGGCCTAACCCTATAAAACAAAGCGTCAAACCCCAGTTAGTGCTCAGTCTTTGGGAATAATCCCTCTGAGCCTACCGGCGTAATAAAGCTGTGTTCTCCCTGATCTCTGTGTGCCGCTTGAGTCTCTCGGTCCTTGCCGCTTTTCCACAACATTTTTGTTTTATTAATTGCATTATATATCAATAATTTTCATCAAAATATAAAAAAGCTGTTTTTCCTCAGCCCTCAAGAGAAATTATCCATATGTCCACACTTAGAATTCTGGAAACAGGAATTGTTTCTTAGAATTTTCACATACATGAAATTATTCACTAAATGTTTTTTGTTATGAAAGTGATGGATTAGTTTAGTCAACTCTGTGAATATTTAACACAAAGATGAAATGTAAATATTACCAAATAAGCAGTGATCCTGAAATACCCAGAATGAGAACAATTTAAAGTAGGTTGGTACATTTATTTCTAAAAAGTACAAAACTTCTTCATGCAAGCATTTAACCACAAAACAGAACTATGGCTAAGTGTTTTGGTTTAAGGTTTTTGTGGGGAAGACAAGAGTTCGTAGCTTTCACCACGTTTGAGAGTGATGTCATAATTGAATTCTGAAACCTGGAGTAAAGTAACGAACACTGCAATACAATGAGCCACATCCTTCATGATTTACAGTTTTCAGAGCTAATTAGAAGCAATATCAAATATACATTTCTTAATCCTTCCATTAAAAATGAGAACAGCGTCAAGTTTTTGAGCTCTAGCCAGATGCTGATTTTATAACCTTGTAGGCTAACTGCTAACAACTCAGGATCTGAGACTTTCAGAGTTATTTTTAGGACATATCTGATAATGAGCAGGTACAAACTTAAACGTAAATGAGCAGCAGGGCAGAGGCAGCCAAATGTCAGGGAGAGTCTCAGATGGTAGGACAAACTGTAATTATTCAATCCAGTTATGGACAGTGGTAAATAAAAATGAATCATCGCCAAATGCTATTGAGTTAAAGGTTTAATTTTTTATGCCTATAAATAGAAAATGCACAGAACATGAACACACAATGCATGTCAAAGTAACTTATTCTTTCTGTCTTTCATGCTAACAGAAAACCTAATTTCCTTTCCTTTCTGGACCTTCCCGCATTCTACCATATTAGCTATAATACTTACATTATAGCTCTAATGAATATTACATCTTTGTTTTGTACTAGCTTATTTGTAATGACAAGGTTTTGTGTAATCCTTCAACATGTTGCAGAAGGCTCCAAGAAATCAGCACGGTCATAATTCACTCCCTCCACGACCATCACACCACCAACCTCGGGGCCAAGCTTCTACCAAGAATTAATAGTCAGTGTCAGGGAAAGGCTCTAATAAATCAGTTCATTTACATTAAGGAAATTATATCAGGTTACCAGCATCTAGAGAATGACAAAATCGGGGCACAGAAAAGACAATTTTGCCAAAGACATTGTAGTGCTCTGAAACTTTTTGCTGGCAGCAGTTTAGTTTTCAATGCAGAGTATAATAACAAGAAGGGGGCCCAAAACTAAGAGGTTTGGATAAGCTAATTTTATGATTTCTTTCAAGCATGACTTTTTGTACTTCATTGCTTATAGATTATTGACCTAGGAAAAGTGATACTGACCCAAAACTTTTTCCCAAAATACTTTTCTTAAAAAGTTGTTCTTACTGTAAAAAAGGTTAATTAAAATTACGTTCCTCAAATACTCCACCTTCATATAACAGAAGCAAACTGCTTTTAGCCATTTTAGTTTTGTTTTACTTTTTGGTTACCAAGCAGCCACTCTCCCTGGTCCTAATGAAACTATATTTTGAGGAGGAGGAATGTTTCTCTCCCATTCTGAACAATCCGGGTGAATAGTACAATACAATGCTATGCTCTGCCACTACGAGAAGAAAATAAAACAAAATACGAAAAAAACCCTGGAAGCTTCTTCCATCAAAACTGGATCATCTGTTCACTTCTGAGATACAGTAAGGGTGGGTAAGTAATCAAACCAAGCTTAGCCATTCAACCGCCTCTCTCAAAATTTGAATCATGAGGGGAATGACAAAGGCAAGAAAAATAATTGGCATTTATTCATCCATCCTAACAGTGTTGAAATTGCCTAACAATTAAAGTCCTTGAGACTTTAAAGCTACCTTTTCCTGTTTTGAGCCTAGTTACCCTACCCCTCCCTTAAGCCCTCTGGGCTAGCTCATGTCCACTCACTAAATTCATTTTAGTTTATTTAGCCAGAGTCACCTGGTATGCTTGCAACCAAAGGACCCTAACTGACACAGTGTTTCGGAGAGAAATTTCAAAAATGAATTGTTTTCATGGTACTTTCAAAGAGACAGGCAGGAGTTTTGCTATACAAAGTCTGATTCTAGAGGACAATTTTCCTTATTTATTGATTATATTTTTCTAGTGTTCTTGAGAAATAATTGACATAGAACACTGTATAAGTTTAAGGCATACAGTGTGATGGTTTGATTTACATATATTGTGAAATAATTATCACAATAGGTTCACTAACAATCATCATCTCATATAGACAAAATAAAAAGGAAAAAAACAACAACTTTTTTCCTTATGATGAGAATGCTTAGGATTTACTCTCTTAACGACTTTCCTTTATATCAAACAGCAGCTATGAGTTTGTTTGTTTTTTTTGTTTTGTTTTGTTTTTAGATTACACATATAAGTGGGATAATATGGTATTTGCCTTTCTCTATCTGACTTACTTCAATTAGTATAATACCTTCAGGTCCATCCTTGTTGCAAATGGTAGGATTTCCTGTTTATATAGCTAAATAACATCCCATTGTGTGTGTGTGTGTGTGTGTGTGTGTGTGTGTATATATATATATATATATATATATATATATGTATATATATATATATATATGTATATGAGATGCCAAAAAAATGTATACAGATGACTTGTGTTCATCTTTTGTTATCAGTATATATTGAGTACTACCATTTTAATTTTTTTTTTTTCCTTTCTTAAAATGTATACATATTTTTTGGCACACTCTGTGTGTGTGTGTATATATATACACACATATACATACACACACACACACACATATATATATATATATACATATACACACACACACACACACACACACACACACACACATCACAACTTCTTTATCCGTTCATCGACTGATAGGCACTTACGTTGTTTCCATGTCGTGGATATTATAAACAATGCTGCTATGAACATGAGGATGCACATATCTTTATAGTTAGTGTTTTCACTTCCTTTATGTATATTCCCAGAAGTGGAATTGCTAGATCATATAGTAGTTCTATTTTTAATTTTTGATGATCCTCCATAGTGTTTTTCATATTGGTTATACTAATTTATAATCCCACCAACAAGGCACAAGGATTCTCTTTTCTCCACATCTACCCCAACATTTGTTATCTCTTGTCTTTTTTATGATGGTCATTCCAACAGGTGTGAAGTAATATCTCATCGTGGTTTTAATTTGTATTTCCCTAACGACTAGTGATGTTGACCATTTTTCATGTAACTGTCGGCCTTCTATATATTTTCTTTTGAAAATATCTGTTCAGGTCCTTTACCCATTTTTTTTTTTTTTTTCTAATTTTGGGGTAATTTGATTTTTGCTATTGAGTTGTATGAGTTCTTTATATATTTTGGATATTAACCCCTTATCAGACACATGGTTTGTAAATAGTTTTTCCCATTTGTAGGTTGTCTTTTCATTTTGTTGATGGTTTCTTTGGCTGTACAGAAGCTGTTTGGTTGCGATAGTCCCACTAGTTCATATCTTTATTATGTTGTTGTGCTTTAGGTGTCCTATCCAAAAAGTCATTACAATGATTCATGACAAGGAGCTTCATTTCTCTGTTTTCTTCTAGGAGTTTCATGGTTTCAGGTCTTGCATCTATGTCTCTTATCCGTTACAAGTTAATTTTTATGAGTGGTACAAGGCAGGGGTCCAGTTTCATTATTTTACATGTGAATAACCAATTATCCCAGCACCATTGAATGAAAAGACTATCTTTGCTCCATGGAATATTCTTGATTCCCTTGTCAAAGATTAGTTGACTGTATATGCTTGGGTTTATTTCTGGGCTCTCAGTTCTGTTTCATTGGTCTATATGTTTGTTTTGTTGTTGTTTTTGTTTTCTTGTTGTTATTTTTTGGCAGCATCATACTATTTTGATTACTATAGCTTTATAGCACAGCTTGAAATCAGGAAGTGTGATGCTTCTTGCTTCGTTCTTCTTTCTCAGGATTTCTTTGGCTATTCAGGCCCTTTTGTGGTTCCATATAAATTTAAGGAGTTTTTTCGTCTACTTCTGTGAAAAATATGCCATTGGAATCTTGATAGGTATTACACTAAATCTCTAAATGACTTTTGTTAGTACTGACATTTTAACAATACTAATTCTTCTGATCCCTGCACATGGGATACTTTTCCATTTATTTGTGTCGTCTTCAATTTCTTTCATCAGTGTCTGTAGATTTTAGAGTATAGATGTTTCAATTCCTTGGTTAAATTTATTCATAAGTATTTTATTGCCTTTGATGTTATTGTAAAAGGGATCAATTCATTTATTTGCTTTTCAGAAAACTGGTCATTAGTATATAGAAATGCTACTGATTTTTATATGTTAATTTTGTATCCTGCAACTTTACTGAATTCATTGATTAGATCTAATAGTTTTTGGTTGAGTCTCTAGGATTTTCTATATATAAAATCATGTCATCTGCAAATAGTGTCTATGGATTACTGATTGATGACAGGTATAGAAGATTAACCCAATATGCTTATCAATCCAAAGCTTTCAGAAACATAATGCAACGGATGAAGATGGTGAGGTGATCTTGGCCATTGCCAACTGATGTCAGACAACTCTTGTAATCAAAATGCAAATTTGTTTCTGTCTCCCCTTGTCACTTTAAAATTTTCCAATAGGGCCATTAAATGAAATTCTAGATTTTCTTCTATTAGATAATAAACAGTCCTATGTGACCTAGAGTCACAAAACAGTTACGATTGAGATGCAGGATAACCAATATAATGCAGCAATCAAAACTCTGAGCATGATTTACAGTTACATTTTCTTCCCTCAACCAGCAAAGACCAACTCCCAGCAGGCTTGGAAGGTTAGTATCATAATCTCTCTTTTCCCCAAGTCTGCTAGTAATCTTGTCACCTCAGCCATTAGCGCTGTTTTCCAAGATTTCTAACTTTCCACCTGAATGTGAATAGTATAATTGTATCCCTTGGCCCCTTTGTTACTGAGTAGAACCGTATCTATAGTTTTGGCCACTAAACTGCAAGTGGGAAGTGGCATGAGTTATTTACATGACTGAATATTTAATGGTTGATGTAAAGCCCTCCCAAATTTCTTTCCTTTGGATACAATGAAGGGCTACATTCAAGACAGGATTGTCTCTTCTGAGCAGATACTCCTTTGCTTACCACCCTCTCATTCCATTAACTAATAAGAAAAATATAATGGGAGCAAGAGAGAAACTATTTCGTTAAACTGAGATTTTTGGAGTTAATTATTATACCAGAATAACCTAACCTATTTTGACTGGAAATGGAATGATACAGTAACAAAACACACACATATACACACATCTAAAATATGTGGCACTGGTTTACGGGGTAGATGGCACTCAATAGTGAAGCTGATATCAGACCCTAGAAAATAGCAATTGAGTTAATGATAACTAGAAATTTGTAACTTGAAGGGAAGAGGTTGAAAAACAAAATATTATCAGTACGTGTTATTTGCTGATGGCTGGGTTTGGTAAGTCACTATAAGGAGATGTTTGTGAGGAAAGAATTAGCTGGTTTTCCAACAGTACTAAAAAAGAAATTAAAAAAGTCCTGAAATTTGAGAACTTTCAGAGTTGAAAGATACAACAGCTTTTATCACCTACCAGTAAAAAATTAAACTAAGAAAGCCTTTGAGTAACAAATGTTGATTTGAAATTAGGTTTGTAGCAAGGATCAAATCAAGAGCATGATCCACATGTGCACTGCTAAAACCTTCAGATACATTTGATTAGTCTTAGGGCAAATACCCAGTTAAAACTGTGGTGCCCAATTAATTGGATAACATAGCTCAGGGATATAAGAGTCCAAGGATGTGACTTCCCACAGATGTTTAAAAAGCTCAAACTACCTGCAATTAATTCTGAAGAAAGAAAGAACCATGGGTAGAAGAAAGCAGAGAAATATAGCAAATCTAACAGGTATATCTAGAAGACAATGGAAGAGGTGCCTATTGTAACATGGAGACTACTTGAATCAAATAGATTAGATTATCAGCTCCAAAAGTTTCCTAAGTCATTTAGAAAGTGCTACTGCCAGAAGAACCACTTGCCTGGTATAAAAGAAACTATGACTGTGCAAGACTTAAAATGACATTTATTTCCCCTGCCATATATCAGTAAGAATCATGCTAAGAAACCTGCTTAACCCAAAGAACATATTGTCCAATTGCCATTTCAGATGTTGTTAAAGGTTACTGGAAAAGGAACAGAGAGAGAATCTGGGGGCCACAGACAACGATAAAGGTACTTTGTTGGGTGGCAGGAGGACAAAATTAGGGCCTAATCCATTCCCCATCCCCAGGACAGGGAGCTTTTAAAATATCTGTTTTAAAATTTGCTATAGACAATAACTTCTCCAAAGAGATTGTTTATTATTGTTTTTCTGCCCATTTCAGTGTTGTATTTTGGCTGTGTGGATAGCAAAATCTTGTCATTTTTCCATGCATTGGCCTCCAAACAAGAGAAAATGCATCAGACTGATGTAGACACTACTAGTCATCCCCCAGAAAACCTAGACTTGGAGTTAAATATTAATGGTTAAGACTTTATGGTTGAATCTGTTGAAAAGGAGGAAGTACATTTTGACTGTGAAAAAGAAAGTATACAAATTTTAACTTTTAGCTAGAACGACAGATGACAACAGTTGTCAGTAATGTTGATCAAATTTTTCCTCACACTCAATCTTCAATACATGTGATAGCATTGCTCTCCCTGGCATATTGTGATGAGGTTGGCCACCCCATCTACTTCTGGTCAAGGTGAGAGTGGAAGTGTTGGTATTTAACTGTTGATGTGAGATCCTTCTGAGTCTCTTCTTTCATATAATCTTCAATGTTTGTGAAGGTGCAGCTCCATCAATCTGGATCCCTGAATGACTAAAATAAGCAGCGACTTCCTGCCAACTTGCAAAGGGCATGCAACGTATATGAGAAATTAAACTTTTTGTTCTAAGCCCATGAGATGTAGGACTTGTTTGTTATTGCAACATACGTTTACCTTTTCTGATACATGTGGTTTCTGACTCCTTAGAGGTGGAACAGAAAAAAAGGAAGAGGGAAAGAAATATGTAGTTCTTACTCGACTATTATCATATTAAGATTCTACACCCTTTGGGAATAGCTAGTATTTGAGGCTAATTTTTTCTCCTGAAAGCATTTTAGTAGGTACTTAGGAAATTCCTCTGAGGGACTCTTCTTACTTTAACCCCTTTGCTTTGGAGGCTGCTGTTTCACCCATATCAACTTCAGGTTTTCTATAGGTCCACCCTTCACATACACTCCCTTTTGAGGACCCAACACACTCTGGCAGAAGGCATTCTGGGCAGGATCTCTTCTAATGCATACCTACATTCCTACTGGGTGTTGCACAATTGATCCTTCGAGATGTTGCCCTTTTATGCACCATTAGCAGGTTGGTCATTTGCTTCTTGGTGCAGTAGCAGCGCTTTCTCTCTACAACATGGCTTATCCTCCCATACGTCCTAGCACAAACGTCAAGTTTCAGAGTGGCCTTCTTGAAATGAGGGCACAGAGGACTGAACTTAGAAGAGAACACCTCTAACTATTCCTTAGGAGGAGTAAGACTTAAAGCACTTCAGCAACTATATCTAAAGAAAAATCTCTTTATAAATATCTCTTCCCTTGGCCCTTTTAGATTTTCCTTGTGAATTTTAGAGTTGCTGAAGGAGTATTCCCTTATATCCTTTGGATATGTTCATTTCAATCTGTTATAATTTGACACCTAAGTTGCAACTTAAAATTTAATATGCTATCACATATAATAATAGCATGTATCATTATTGATCATTTGGGATGTGCAAATAATTGTACCACTGTAACTTTCCATCTATTTTCTCTTTTAAGCCTCATAGGATCTTTATGAAGATGGCTTATTATTCTAAATTTTAGATGAGAACCCTGAGGCTTGAAGAGGTTTAATATTCAATTGCTGAGTGTTTTGTTTTGCTTTAACCTCTATGCTACATTAACTGCCATTAGTGGTATATTAGTTATTGGAAAGAAATATAGGAAAACAATGTGCCTCATTCCTATTCAGTTTCCTAAATATTTTGGCACACGTTGTGTATGATTTTGGAGAGGAAAACAAATAAGATTCACTTTAAATTGTCTAAGGTGCTATGTTTAACTTTATTTTAGAAAATTTTAAACATGAATGCTCTATAGGTAGTGCTCTATAGTATATTTTATACCTTTTTCTTTCAGTGCTACAAAATGAACGGTCTGATAAATCCATAATGAGAAATACATGTTTCAATAGTGAATTTGTCATCTCACTCACATTTTTTTCACAATAGACTTAACATATATCAAAGTATTATCTATGCTTTCTCAATGAGAACAGCTTGAAAGTTTCACTTTACAGGGGGATTTCCCCTCAGTTTTCTCACTGAAACCACTCACTCTTCCCTTGCCTCTGTTATTCTTTTCAAATTTGTTCTGTTCATTCTCCTGTTACAATCTTTCTTGTTAGTCAAGAGGCTGATTTTGAGCACCTGTCACCCCAAATCTTTCTTGAGAGCAATATAGGGATTTCACAGGATTAAAAGTCTCTTTTGAATATGTGAATATACACATTTTCGTACTAACTGTTTACTCTGCAGTTAGTATGACTGCAAGTCACCTGGCTTCCTCACTGGGCTTCTTCATCAAGCATACGCCAACTGGCACTAGAAAGTGCTCTGAACTTCATAAATGAATGAACTGTTGACTTAAGCTGCCATTTAAGCCCTGCAAGGAGTAGTCACACCCATTTCTTCATACACATGACTTTGGCTAAGCTAGGCGGAAGCAGCAAGCACTACCCTTGAAGTGGGGGGATAACTGGCAAATCTGTAGAGTGACATATATCTTCTGTGATCTTTATTCTTAAAGGCACTTGAAAATGAGTTTAGTCGGATCTATTGCCTTCTAAGTAGTGCTCATTTTTGTTTGTTCAGTGTTTTTTTTACTGACTTTAAGTAAATGTTTTAAGAAGTGGAGACTTCTCTGTTCTTTCTTATGTTATACTTATTATCTATACACCCAGGCAATTCTCTTTAAAAGAACTTTATGTATTGAAAAACTATGCCTATATTTACACTGGTGCAAGCAATTTTCATTATAAAAAGTTGTTTTCAGTTAAATGACTTTTTTTTTTTTTTGGAAAGATGTATCTATAAATGGCACAAAAATCAGAAATGGCAGTTGCGTTTCATTTTTAAATTAGTTGTTTCATTTTTTTGAAGAGACATTCAAGGTCAGAGCCTTAGAAAAGGTTTTCAATATGTGATTGTGCTTCCATCTGTGCCTTGGAGACCATAGAATAGAATCTTGTCTCAGACTTCAATTTAAATAACATTCTGAGCACCCTCCCTGCTTTTATAAACCAAATACACCTGCCAAAGATGTTGAGGGACAAGTATTTCTCATTTAATCAGAAGTAGATTGCTTTCAAGTTTATAGATGAATTGAGAAAAATTTAATTCCAATTAAAAAAACACAAGGCCGATGTGCAGAGGGCATATGCAAAGCACATACCTGAAATGTATGGTTTTCTAGAAGAAAAGATAGAAAGGAGCTTTCATAGGATGCATAGAGAGAAACAAGTCAGAATTGGGGGTAATGGAGAAGGCTAGTGTCAGGGAAAGAAGAGAAACTCAGAAAAAAATTTTTTAAGTAAAATTTTTCTTTCATCTTCAGAAAAGGTGCCTTATAAAACATTGTTATGAAAACTATTATCAAAGCAGGTTAGTTCTTAAATTAAGATCATGAGCATTCCATGACCTACAAACCTTATTATGTTGTTAAAAAGAACCATCCTTTGTCCCAAAAAAATAGCTGATCTTTTTTCCTGTATGATTATTACCTATAAGATTTTCTAGATTTCACTGAAAATTTCCAATCTTTGTAACCTTTAAGCCATCAAATATTTACTTAGAAGCTATAGATTCTGTTTCCTTTGTGTCTTCTAACTAATTCAAATTATCTTTCTGTAATAAAAAATTCACAGTGTAACCCTTGGAAAGCCCAAATGTCTATATAGACGCACCCTGTGAGATTTATAAGGATCTACAGTGTAGAGGCAGTGACTCTCAAATATGCCAGTGATTTGTATTAGAATTAAAAAGATGAAAAGACAAAGAAAACACTGGGAAAAAGAAAGAAAGAAATAGCAAGGATTATAGCCACAAAATCAGTATAATAATCTAGGGTCCAAAGCCCTGGCAAAGAATAGGGGTATTTCAAACCGTCAACTCCTCTAGGCTTTTAGGAATAACAGATTTACTCAGAATCTCTGGTATCAGATCTACAAAGAGAATAGCAATAAAAGTAGCATTATTTTTTTCCTTATGGTTATACATGGAGTTGACAGTGCAATTTAGCAGTGCTAGCTATTTACATTTTTTTCTTCCAAAAGAAATGTACACTGAAAAGCAAAGTTTGTCCCTGACCAAATTTTTCCAAAATAGTTTTGAACAAAACAGTAAATACTGTCTGCCATCATCACTCACATTTAAGGAACACAGTTTAGTACACTGAATAAGTGTGGAGTGGAAAGAAAGATAGACCAAAGACCAATGGCTCCGAAACTTAAAAAAATATACAAAATTCCTTTGAAGGTACATTGCTCATTATCAATGAACATTTCAAGCTTATCACAAAGATGCCATATACAAGATCTGTGCATATATTTGAATTTTAGGGATTCTGTGTTCATTACAGCAAGCCATTAAACATTAGCTGAAACGAAGCCATAAGTCCCATTGACTCTCTTCATACCAGAAAACTTGATTGTAGTAATATCAAATTTAAAAAGAAACATTGCAGTTATTAGAGAAGATTAAGTTCATAAAAGAGAAAAATATAAAGTAATTCATTTATTCAATGTATATGCACTAGAGCCTCCTGCCAGGCACTATTTTAGGCACTAGGAGTTCTGCAGTGAACAAAATAGACAAACATCCCTTCCCTGAAAGTGTTACAGGCTGTTGGTCGAGGGAGACTACAGATGAGATTAATAAGTACTATATATAGATTTTTAGATAGCGATAAACACTATGGAGAAGGGAACTAGGACATGTGTTTGAAAGATAAGGGTTTAAAATGTTAGATAGAGTGGTCTGAGGAGACCCTACTGAATAAAGTCCTGAATAAAGGGAGAATGGAAGTTATGCAAATATCTGCAGAGGAGCATGTCAGAGAGTGAAAACAAGAGCAAATGTTAAGGAGGGGGCCAGGTTGGCTGGAACACAGTGAGCAAAGGAGAGAGCGCTAGGAGGTGAGGTGAGAAGCAATGGCCAGCCACACCCATTTTACCATAGGGGTCCTGTAAGGACTTTTTTCATTAGGTTTGAGGGTTTTAAGCAGAGGAGTGTCCCTCTGGCTGTTGTGTTGAGAGTAGGAAGTGGGAGGGAAAGAAAATATGTAAGAGAGACAGTTGGAAGGTGTTCCAAACACCTCCCTTTTGTCCTTCCCGATGCACTCTCCACCGTCTTCGCCCATTTTCCTACCCTAAGAAGCTGACATGTATGGATTACATTAGCAGAGCTCCCAGAAACCTGGGAGGAAATTGGAGGGAGGAAGAAGAATGAGGTCAGATACATTTTTGGCTTCATTTCATGTGTTTGCCTATAGTTGGTTAAATGGTTTAATGAAAGCTCATTGATCTTTTCAAATCGGCCAAATTTACTTGACTCTCTAAAATGGTTTCTTCCCAATCTCCTCACTTGTATTAGTTGCCTAGAGTTGCCATAATAAAGTGGCTTAAATAACAGAATGTATTGTCTCACAGTTCTGAAGCCGCAAGCCTAAAATCAAAGTGTCAGGGTTAATTCCTTCTGAAGGTTGTGAAGCAAAATCTGTTCCATACTTCTTTCCTCATTTCTGGTACTCTCACATGTTCCTTGGTTTATAGGTGGTGTTATCCCTGTAGCCTTTCTTTTGTACATGTCAATAATGTGTCCAAATTGTTCTCTTTAGAGGATATCAGTGCTATTATTGGAGTAGAGCCCACTCTAATCTCATCTTAACCTACTCATCTGCAAAGACCCTAGTTCCAATAAGGTCACAGTCATAGGCACTGGGAGAAAGGACTTCAATATCTTCTGAGAGGACACAATTCAGTCCATAACATTATTCTTCCAGACTCAAGAATGAAAATAACCTAGCTGCCACCAACACTGTCTCTGCTTTTCTTAACACTCATACATTTGTAAGATTTCTATCTAAATAAACATCATAATCATCATATCATATTTGAGTATGTCCTGTTTACTGTTGGGAGCCTAATTATATAAAAGTCTATACACTAAGAGAAACAATGGTAGCCGGCACAAAAATGCTGGCAAAAGCAGTAATGAGATGTGATCACCAATCTTGATGTAATTTTGAAGATGCAGCAGCAAAATTTGTTAAATAATTGAATATGGAATATGACAGAATGAGATGACATGTGTCTTGAACAACTGGAAGAATGGTGTTACCATTTACTGAGATGGAAAAAGCTGTAAGAAAATTATATCACAACTTCGGTTTTGAATATGTGAAGTTGGAGAGGCTTATCAGATAGCTAATAGGATGTCTTGGATATTTGTGTTTGGAGTTTAGGACGAGGTCCGTCAATGTACGTTTGGGAATCATCAGTGTACAGACAGCATTTAAAGTCATCAGGATGATTAAACATCAGAAAAAAAATTAAATTTAGATAGGAAAGAGATCCAAAGGTCTAACTTTCGGAACTATAAAGTTTATAAAGAAATGAGTAGCCACCAATAAAGTTGACTAAGAAGTAGCAGTCAAAAAAGAAGGAGGAGGAGGAGGAGGAGGAAGAGGAAGAGGAGGAGGAAAAGGAAGAAGAGAAGGAGAAAGAAAATCAGATGTTTCAGGGGTCAGAAGGAAAATGGAAAGATTTTTCAGGGAAAAGAGTGTTCAACTATGTCAAATCCTGCTGGTGGGTTTGGTGGGGCAGCAGTAGAAGAGTTATGAGAATCGATCATTTTATTCAATAAAAATTTATGGAAAAGATCAGAGCTGGAGTCATGTAGCACACCTGCAGTCTTGTGCACAGCTTGATGCCCGAGTCAGACTACTAGACAATTTTGGAACCAACGTGAGATGGGTTCAAACAATTGTATCACATGTCATTTACAGGGACATTTGTTTTTGTAAGGTTCATTTTATGCCATTTCAAAACTTAATTATTAGCTTTAACTTAGCAGTGGTTTATCCGAAGAAGTGGAGTTGGCTGGAAGAGACTTTAAGTTTATTCCTTTACCAAGTTCTATATTGTTGAGATGTTTTTATGAGGAACATGCATTATTTTTGTAACTAAAAATAAAAAGAACATATTCAAAAATTTATGCAGGAATGTTCAACTTCTAGTACGACAGTATGAGAAGCTCTGCTGACTCACATGCAGGTGGAAATGGTCAAAATTATTTTTAAAAAAAATGACAACCATTTAAAGCCTCTGGAATAGTCCTCAGGACAAACAGAAAACGAAGACACATCTAGTCAAGAAAACCAATGAAAATGTGGTAAGAAGGCGAGAATCTAGCATTTGAACAAAGGCCTCTCCCTCCCTGCACTAACCCAGGACAGCACAGCAGAGGCTCCACCCCAGATGGCTGGAGCCAAGCACACAAAGCTTCCACTCTCCCCAGCTCCCAGACCCGGGCTCTTTCCAGCGAAGACTTCAACTTTTCTCATGGTTCCCCCAGGTGCCTGCTGTTGAGGCGAACTCCGGGGCAAGTGGGTCAGAAGTAGAATGTTTAAACACAGTTCTCTTATGAAATCAACAAATTTCACTTTAGGGTTGTAAAAACACATCATTTTTTTCCCTGATAATTTCCCCCAAAAGATAGACTGTTGCATTCTGATAATGGAATTCACAAGTATAAAAGGCTCAGCTAGACGGTTGACTTGAACTGCACAAAAACATGTTCTCATGTATGAATAATTTACAGTTAATGTGATTCAGTAGCATATGCTTTTTATATGAAAATGTTACTATGATTACCCCAGGAATAGTGTAAATGTGTAAATTATTTTTAAAAACACAAAGTCCCATGTCCTCCAGGAAAATCAATCAGTGTAACAACAGATTTAAGGCAAAATTCAAAATACATTTCTGAGCCTTTTTCCCCTGACTCCCAAATATTACCAAGACTCTCCCTACTATAATCCCTTTATCTCTTCCCGATTACTTTTATCAATGTTACCGTATATTAGAAACAACTTTCTCTTCGGGATTCTCTTCTCCTTTCATTCACATTTTTCCCTACTCCCTATTGCTTCTTACACACTTATCAACATCACTAAAACACGTTTGCTTTTTATTTTCACATGATTTTTTAAACACCTAAAATTCGTTGTCCAAACTTTCAATTCTTTATAGAAATATAGTTAAACAATCAGCTCTAATTACCCAGATTTACATACACTCCTTAGGTATTTCTATGTGAAATGGAGATAATAATATGTACAGACCACAGGACTTGTATTTAAACATTTCATATTACTTAGAAATATTCCACAGCCTATGAGGTAGATAGAACATACTAATTCAACAAATGCTTATTGAGCATCTACTGTACTAAGCTACGGGCATATATATTTCGGTAAGATAGGTATGGTCCCTGTTCTCTTAAAGTTTAGAATATTTATTTTTTTCTTTTTTTTAATCACTAACATGTATTGAAATGGGAGGAACAGAAAGGATAAATGCAGGTTTTTTTTCAAGGTTACTATATTACTGATGGTAGAACTTACACAGTTTCACTACCTCAAAAGTTAGTATTCAAATAATTACTATGTTACCCTAATTTACAGAATTATCTCTACCTGCCTAGATAGTTAAATGAGAAGAGTTTGAAATAAAGAACTATTATTCTTAGGTATGTTCAAAACAATCAGTTAAGGTTAATTACTAACATGAAGAAAATAAGTGCTTTGGAATGAGAAAAAAAAAAAAAAGCAAAAAAACTCTGTAGTTTGAATGTGTGTTCCCACCAACGAGTATTTTGGCACTGAGTTATTTAACAGCGCTCAACTGTTTCCTCATCTATATAAAATAGGAGCAGTAATATACACTCCAGAGGTTATTATGGGCAACATAATATACAGAAAGAATTTAGCAGAGTAAATGTTGAAGGGTTATTAGTAAATCTGTTCTACATTAAAAAATATTTATGGGAGGCTTCAGTCATTGTTTTTTAACTCATCTGCTTTAATGGAACTGTGGTAAAGAGAGAAATGAGCCCATAAAAATGTCTACATTGTAGTCCCCTAAATCTGTGAATATGTTACCTTAAATGGCAAAAGGGACTTTTCAGATGTGCTTAATTTATTTATTTATTGTTTTTTTGCATTTTTTCTAAATTTAATGGAGAGACAATTGTTAGTAAAATTACATAGATTTCAGGTGTACAATTCTGTATTACATCATCTATAAATCCCATTGTGTGTTCACCACCCAGAGTCAGTTCTCCTTCCATCACCATATATTTGATCCCCCTTACCCTCATCTCCCACCCTCCATGCCCCTTACCCTCTGGTAACCACTAAACTATTGTCTGTGTCTATGAGTTTTTGTTTCTCATTTGTTTGCCTTGTTCTTTTGTTGTTTTAGGTTTATATACCACATATCAGTGAAATCATATGGTTCTCTGCTTTTTCTGTCTGAGTTATTTTGCTTACGTTATACTCTCAAGATCCATCCATGTTGTCACAAACATTCCTATATTGTCTTTTCTTACCACCGAATAGTATTTCATTGGGTATCTATTCCAAAACTTCTTTATCCATTCATCTATTGAAGGACATTTTGGTTGTTTCCATGTCTTGGCCACCATAAACCAACCTGCAATGAACACTGGAGCACACGTGTCTTTATGTATAAATGTTTTCAGATTTTTTGGGTAGATACCCAGGAGAGGGATTGCTGGGTCATATGGTAATTCTTTTCGTAATTTTTTGAGGAACCTCCACACTGCCTTCCATAATGGTTGCACCAGTCTGCATTCACACCAACAGTGTATGAGTGTTCCTTTTTCTCCACAGCCTTTACAACACTTGTTACTATTTGTCTTGTTGATGATAGCCATTCTAACTAGGGTGAGGTGATATCTCATTGTGGTTTTTATTGGCATTTCTCTGATGATTAGTGATGTTGAACATTTTTTCATATGTCTATTTGCCATTTGTATGTCTTCTTTGGAGAAATGTCTCTTCAGGTCCTCTGCCCATTTTCCAATTGGGTTGTTTGTTTTTTCGTTGTTGAGTTGCATGAGTTCCTTGTATATTCTGGATATTAGCCCCTTATCGGAGGCACTGTTTGCAAAAATCTTCTCACATTCAGTTGGTTGCCTCTTTATTTTGTCGATGGTTTCTTTTGCTGTGCAGAAGCTTTTAAGTTTTATATAGTCCCATTTGTTTACTTTAGCTTTTACTTCCATTGCCTTTGGAGTCAAATTCATAAAACGCTCTTTGAACCCAAGGTCCATAAGTTTAGTACCTATGTTTTCTTCTATGCAGTTTATTGTGTCAGGTCTTATGCTTAAGTCTTTGATCCATTTTGAATTAATTTTGGTACATGGTGACAGATAGCAGTCCAGTTTCATTCTTTTGCACGTGGCTATCCAATTCTCCCAGCACCATTTATTGAAGAGGCTGTCTTTTCTCCATTGTATGTTTTTAGCTTCTTTGTCAAAAATTATCTGTCCATATTTATGTGGTTTTATTTCTGGGTTCTCAATTCTATTCCATTGGTCTATGTGTCTGTTTTTCTGCCAATACCATGCTGTTTTGATTATTGTAGGCCTGTAGTACAAGCTAAAGTCAGGGAGTGTGATACCTCCAGTATTGTTCTTTTTTCTTAAGATTGCTTTGGCTATTCAGGGTCTTTTGTGGTTCCAAACAAATCTGATGATTTTTTTTTTTGTTCTATTTCTTTAAAAAATGCCATTGGGATTTGGATGGGGATTGCATTAAATCTCTATGTTGCTTTAGGTAATATGGCCATTTTAAATATGTTGATTCTTCCAATCCATGAGCATGGAATGTCTTTCTATTTCTTTGTGTCTTCTTCAATTTCTTTCAAAAATGTCTTATAGTTTTCAGCATATAGGTCTTTCACATCCTTGGTTACGTTTATTCTTAGGTATTGTATTCTTTTAGCTGCAATTGCAAAAGGAATTTTCTTTTAATTTCTTTTTCTGAAATTTCACTGTTAGTATATAGGAATGCAATGGACTTTTGTACATTGATTTTATAGCCAGCAACTTTACTGTATTTGTTGATTGTTTCTAATAGCTTTTTGGTGGAGTCTTTAGGGTTTTCTGTATATAGCATCATGTCATCTGCAAAGAGTGATAATTTAACTTCATTCCCAATTTGTTTTTTTATTTCTTTATCTTGCCTGATTGCTCTGGCAAGGACTACCAACACTATGTTGAAAAGCAGAGGTGATAGGGGACAGCCCTGTCGTGTTCCTGAATGTAGAGCAAAGGGCTTCAGTTTTTCACCATTAATTATGAGATTAGCTGAGGGTTTGTCATATATGGCCTTTATTATGTTAAGGTATTTTCCTTCTATACCTATTTTATTAAGTGTTATAATCATAAATGAATGTTGTATCTTGTCAAATGCTTTTTCTGCATCAATTGATATAATCATATGATTTTTGTCCTTTATTTTGTTTATGTGATGTATCACATTGATGGATTTGCGGATGTTGAGCCATCCTTGTGCCCTGGGGATGAACCCCACTTGGTCATGATAAATAATATTTTTAATGCATTGTTGTATTCGATTTGCTAGAATTTTGTTTAGGATTTTTGCATCTGTATTCATCAGAGATATTGGTCTGTAGTTTTCTTGTTCGGTGTTGTCCTTACCAGGTTTTAGTATCAGGGTAATGTTGACCTCATAAAATGAGTTAGGGAGTACTGTCTCTTCTTCAATTTTTTGCAAGAGGTTGAGAAGGATTGGTATTAGATCCTCTTTGAAGGTTTGGTAGAATTCACTAGTGAAGCCATCTGGTCCAGGACTTTTGCTTTCGGGAAGGTTTTCGATGACTGATTCAATTTAATTACGGGTGATCGGTCTGTTTAGATTTTCCAGTTCTTCATGGTTCAGCCTTGGAAGGCTATATGTTTCTAAGAACTTGTCCATCTCTTTTAGGTTATTGAATTTGGTGGCATATAGTCCTTCATATTATTCTTGGATGATCTTTTGTATTTCTGTGGTGTCCGTGATAACTTCCCCTTTTTCATTTCTGATTTTGTTAATCAGTGACTTCTCTCTTTTTGTCTTAGTGAGTCTAGCCAAGGGTTTATCAATTTTGTTAATCTTTTCAAAGAACCAGCTCTTTGTCACATTAATCTTTTCTATTGTTTTTTTGTTCTCTATTTTATTTAGTTCTGCTCTGATCTTTGTTATTTCCTTTCTTCTGCTGACCTTGGGTTTCATTTGTTCTTTTTCGAGTTCTTTGAGGTGTAACATGAGGTTATTTATTTGGAATTTTTCTTGTTTCTTGAGATAGGCCTGTAACGATATAAATTTCCCTCTTAAAACTGCTTTCGCTGCATCCTAAAAATTTTGGTAGGATGTATTTTCATTGTCATCTGTTTCTATGTATCTTTTCATATCTCCTCTAATTTCTTCTTTGACCTAGTCATTCTTTAAAAGTATGCTGTTTATTCTCCATGTATTTGTGTTTTTTCCTGCTTTCTTTTTGCCGTTGATATCCAATTTCAAAGACGTGAGCAGAGAATATGCTTGGTATGATTTCAATCTTCTTAAATTTGCTGAGGCTGATTTTATGTCCCAATATATGGTCTATCCTGGAGAATGTTCCATGTACACTAGAAAAAAACTGTCTGATGTTTTAGGATGAAGTGTTCTATATATGTCAATTATGTCCATTTCATCTAATGTGTCATTTAGGGCTGCTATTTTTTTACTTATTTTCTGTTTGGATGATCTATCCATAGCTGTCAATGATGTATTTAAGTTCCCTAGTATAATTGTGTTTTGGTCAATTTCTCCCTTTAGTTCTGTTAGTAGTTGCTTGGTGTATTTTGGTGCTCCCTGATTGGGGGCATAAATATTGATGACTCTTATGTCTTCTTGTTGTATAGTCCCCTTTACCATTATGAAATGTCCATCTTCATCTCTTGTTATCTTTTTCACCCTGAAGTCTGTTTCATCTGATATCATTATGGCTACACCTGATTTTCTCTGGGTACCATTTGCTTGGAGCGTCAATTTCCACCCTTTCACTTTGAGTCCATGCTTGTCCTCGTAGCTGAGATACGTCTCTTGGAGACAGCGTATGGTTGGGTTTAGTTTTTTGATCCAGTCTGCTACTCTGTGCCTTTTCATTGGTGAGTTCAGTCCATTTACACTTAGGCTGATTATTGATATGTGAGGATTTCCTGTCATTCTATCTTTAGTTTTCTGGTAAGGCTGTGTCTCCATTGTTTCTTTGCCTTTTTGTTGTTGTCTATTATTTCTGTGTGGTGGTATTCTATGATGTTTCCCTCTGTTTCTTCTTTTATTATAGTATATATTTCAGTTCTGGGTTTTTTTTGAGTGGTTACCCTTAAGTTTATGTAAAAGAAAGTTTGATATTTAGAGTATTCCATTTTCTTCAGCACACTTACTTTCTCCACTCCCGTATTCCAGTTCAGGCCTTTACTGTCCCCCTTTTTATGTTTTGGTTGCCACAAATTGTCCCTGTTGATGGTGGTCGAATAGCCTCCTTTAGTATTTCTTGCAGTGTAGGTCATCTATTAGAAAATTCCCTCAGCTTCTCTATGTCTGGAAAGATCTTTCTTCCTCCTTCATATCTAAAGGATATCTTTGCTGGATATATTATTCTTGGCTCATAATTTCTCTCTTTCAATAGTTGGAATATTTGGTTCCACTCCCTCCTGGCTTGTAGAGTTTCTGCTGAAAAATCTGATGATACTCTAATTGGCTTTCCTTTGTAGTTTACCTTCTTCTTTTCCCTGGCTGCCTTGAGGATTCTTTCTTTGTCATTGATTTTAGACAGCTTCAATACACTGTGCCTTGGAGAAGGCCTGTTGTGATTGAGGTAATTAGGTGTTCTATTTGCTTCTTGGATTCGAGGGTCCAGTTCTGTCCACAAGTTTGGAAAGTTCTCATCAACAATTTGTTTGAATATATTCTCTGTTCCCTTCTATCTTTCTTCTACTTCTGGTATGCCCATTATTCTTATATTGCTCTTTCTGATGGAGTCAGAAAGTTCTTGTAGAGTTCTTTCATTTCTTTTAAGTCTCAAGTCTCTTTCTTCTTCCACCTGTGTAATTTCCAGGTTTCTATCTTCAAAGTCACCGATTCTTTCCTCCATATTGTCAATTCTACTACCTAAGCTGGTTATTTCATTCTTAATTTCTTTCATTGAGTTCTTAATATCCAGAAATTCTATTTGGTTCTTTTTTAAAATTTTAATCTCTTTCGTAAAATGTTCATGTTGTTCTTTGATTGTGTTTCTGAGTTCATTAAACTGCCTTTCTGTGTTTTCTTGCATCTCGGTGAGATTTTTCAGAACTGCAATCTTGAATTCTCTGTCATTTAAGTCACATATTTCCATATCTTTAAGTTCCTTTTCTGGAGACTTTTCACTTTCTTTCTGAGCAGTCTTGTTGCCTTGGTTATTCATGGCAATTACTGATTTATTATTTCTCTTCCTAGACATCTACAGGAGTGGGTTCTGCAACATTTTGATAGGAAGAGGTCTTTCTTTTGTTTTCTAGTACTTTTTGGTAGAATGTTTTATTTTCTCTCTGACTGCAGCCTTTTTTTTCTCTCTCACACGGTAGTGCTATGTTTTCTCTGCACTATTCCAGCTGCTCACACAATGGGGGGATTCTCTGGGAGATGGTCTTCTCCTCTGTTAATAATTCGCCTGAGTCATAGGGCACAGTGTCTGTGTGGGTATGCGGAGAGCTTTTGAAGTTCCAAAGCTCTATCTGTACCAGATTCAGAGCCGTATGTTTCAGCAGTTCTGTTTACTCCTGCAGGGATCTGCCCAGATAGGTGGGGCCATGGGTGGGGTGAGTTGTGAGAGGTCGCCCAGAGCAATGGTGGCGACCACCACCACAGCTGGTCCTGCTTCCACAGCTCCCTCCCGTTTGCCAGAACTAGTTGGGCTGCAAAGCTGTGTCTGCAGTCCACAGTTCTCAGAACAGCAAATATTCTGTTCTTTTGACCTGACACTGCTACTATTCCACTTCTAGAACCATGTAGGTGGGGGCAGGGCAAGCTTTGGGAGGGTAGGGAGGGGACAGCTAGTCTCAGTACCTAAGGCTTCCATTCTCTGCTCAGCAGTGAGGGCCTAAATCACCGTTTTCAGCCTTCTTCCCTCAGTCTTTTCTCCGAGGCCATGAGCGTTGGGTTCAGCCATGTTATATGCTGCCCCCTCAGCCCTGTGGGACATAAGCAGAGCCTGAGTAGTCTGAGTTCTTCCCTCTCTCGCAGCTGCAGTAGTTCCGGATGTAGCGAGCTCAGAGCACTGAGCTAGGTCTGCGTCCTGTGCCTGCGCAGCTCTGTCTCCACACTTCTCCCTTCCCTCCTCCCCCGCTCATGCAATATGCCCACCTTTAGGTGAATTCAGTAGTGGGCCTCTTCATCTGGCCTGTCTGCTGTGTAGGTAGTCCTTTGTGGAGTTATTGTTATTCTATTAGGTGTAAATTCCAGGGGAGGTTTAGAGAGGCTCACCTCATGCCACCATTTTGATGACGTCCCCTGAGATGTGTTTAATTTAAAGATCTGGAGATGGGGAGATTATCCTGAATTATCCAAGTGGGCCCAATGTAATCCCAATGGTCCTGATAAGAGAGAGGCAAGGTCAAAGTCAGAATGAGGAAATGAGGGTGATGAAAGCTGATGCCAGAGTGATGCCATTGTTGGAAGAGTGTCATAAGCCAAGGAATGTGGACCCAGTTTTAGACTACTGACCACTAGAATTATAAGACAATAAATGTATATTTTAATCCACAGAAATTGTGATAATTTGCTATAGCAACAATAAAAAAAAAAAAAAAAAAAAAAACTAATATAGGAACCTACTATTAAGACAAAGCAAATGAAGCTAAGGAGAGCCAAGAAAGCAAAGAGGCTATGAATAGCTTAGAGGAGATTGTCCCAGGCAAAAAAATAAGTTCAGTTTGTTATCTGTTAATCAAGTTTCTTCTAACCAGTCTCTTACTTTCATTCCATTGTACTTGGGTACAATAGGATTTTACAAATTAAAGACTTTTACTTAGAGAAAAAGTTCATATTCATTGATTTTTACTCTAAGCACAGATCCAAGCACAGTGATATAGTATATATTTATTACTCCCAATGAGATAAGGGAGTAATGTTATTGTTTGCTATTTGCAGATGGCAAAATTCACGCATGGAAAGAAACTGGCCTCACATCATGTGAGTAGTAAGTGACAGCACAGATTCAAGCTAACAGATAACCAGACTACAGAAGCATCCTTCTCAGATTTACAAACCATTGCAAAACTGTAAATATCAATTATAACTCGCTGACAATTAGTGTGTCTGACTGCTATCTAGATAACAGCTAGTAGAAAGAGATTTTTAGTACAGGAAAACTGAACACATTTGTTGTACAGAGCGTAGGTTAGCTTTAAGTCATTTATAAATTATATGGCTGAGGATAGTGAGTACCTGTGAAAACAGACATTAAGAAGCAGTTAAAAGAGAGAGCTAAAATGAAGGTAGGTATATGTTAAAAGGAAACTTTTGTTTTCTCTTTAAAGTTTCCCAAGATTGGCCAGGTACCGCAGATAGGACAGGAAATTCCTCCTCTTTTAAATAAAATCTACCTCCTTTCTGGTCTCAAATCCCAAGCTTTTTTCACCATTAGTGTATATTAGCCACACATTTTATCCTTAGAAATGTTGATCTGTTCTAACACAAAACTATCATTTATAACATTATTTTTATGGAGAGTTCCAGATAGCCAACTGACAAATGGGTTTTTGGATGACATCAAGTTTACGGGTTTTAGAGATTGCATGTAGGATAATTTGGTAATGGAGCAGAACACAAAGTTAGTCAGCTAAAAATAACTCATGACTTGGTGAGTCTTGAGTTATAAAAAAAAGTCTTCCTTGCCACAATCCTCAGAAGAATCTTAATCACTTTGGCTCTACCTTCATTCTCAAAATTTAGCTTCCACTTGAATATACAACTATTGAAATTTAAATATAATTTGACTCCTTTCTAGACATTCCACGATGAATCACCTGGTGGAAATTTTTAATTGAACTGTTTAAACTTAAATTTTCTTTGTAGCACAACAAGCATGTCTATTAGATCAGCTACAACAAGCATTTAAATAAAAACCACTTTCTCTTTTGAATTACATTGGCTCTACCTCTAAGTTTTCCAGCCAAGTACTCCAGGTTTTCTTTAAATATCTTTTCTAGACCACTGATTTTTATTTCCTTCAAACTGTCTACTTGAGATAGTAATATTCCATATTCCAAGTAATAAATTTTAATTGATAAATATAATAATTTCTATCTCAGAATTCAGTCCAAATCTTCACAAGGATGCTTGTACATTTGAACTACTGCCAAGAACACAAAGGTAGCAAAGATATCTGTCACACTTGAAAATAACATGATTAGTGTGTTCTTATCATATTTCAGAGTATGCACCACAATGTACAATCTGGTTTCTAACAATGTCTTAGAGCCCATGATTTCCTAATTTATGTTGATTTTCTAGATTATTTGTATATGATATCCAATTATAAGTTATTATGAGACTTCTCTCATGCTTCTTAGACATTTAATTTGACTCTTTATCTCATAATGCGGATGTAGCCCTGTTGAAAGAATTGCTAAACCAATTATATTGTCAGGAATGATGATAGCTAACTATAATCTGGGTGCTGTTTTTGCATGGCCCGGACTGCTGTAAAAACTTTTGACTAAAACAGAGTTAAAATCTGTTACTGCATCATAAAGAGAGAAATAGTTGCTTTCCAAGTAAATATATTCTCAAGAGAACCAGATGACATTAGTGAAAACGGCAGAGTAAGAACCTCCAAAAATTCTCTTCTACGTATCAGCAATTTGAAACCTATAAAAAAATATTGTCAGAATCAGTTCCTTTTCAGAACTCTGAAAATTAGCCAAAGGCTTGCAGCAACTCTAGGACTGTTTGTAAAAAGCTGAATCTCTGTAAGAACAGTGAACTTTGTGGCATTTTAACTTGTCCTAATCACAATCCCAACTCCCCAATTGAATGGTAGCCTTGAAAGCCACCAGCCTTCAGTCACAGTGAAAACCAGCCATTGTGCAGCCAAAAGGGGAGCAGCCAGTGTTGGAGCTGTTCCAAAGCTCTATCTCCAAAGAATTGTCAGTATTTGACCTGTTTCGTGATTCCTAGAAAACCTCACTTGCAAAACTGTCTTTATTTTACCTCATTCTGAGCTCACCCAATATGAAAAGCTTTTCCCCTTGGGTATGTGCTGAAAAAATTACAGGTAATCGTTTAACTTTGCAGCCCCCTGGTTTAGTAGATGAAAAATGAGGCAAGCAAAAGATTGACCAAAAACCTTAAAAGGAAACCTTTAGAATGAGATGTCATAGGGTCTTTGAAAAGCTCCAAAATATTCCTGGCACTCTAGAAGGCTATGTGCATTCATAAGGTTGTGCACTTGCAAAAAACTCTGCACATGCTTAGGGAAGAACAGAGATGGCTTTAAGGTCTCACCTTTGAATGACCTTGAGTCTCTGGTCAAGCAGTAAGTGAAGGCTAAAGTGGACATTTCAATTGTCTTACTGGGTATTGAAGATATGCCTCAACACACACAAAAGGCCACTCTCAGCAAAAACAGAGACAATTCCTTATTTCACATGTTTAACAAAATCTCTCTAAACATCAGCTGACCATTAAGTTAAATGAGCAGAGACTTCAGTGGTCACACAGAATGAAGAATTCAGACTTTACAGAATTAGTTCAGTAAAATCACTAAAAAACAAGCAAAAACAATAAACCCTGGCACTAGAACAGGTGGTGGGGGTAAGGGGTGTGTGTGGGGGTGGGATATGATTTCCAGAGTTGTCATATTATATTATTTAAAATGGTCCAGTTTTCAGCCACAAAGAGAGAGAGAGAGAGAGAGAGAGAGAGAGAGAGAGAGAGAGAGAGTCTTACAAAGAAACAAACAAAAATCAGATATAACCATTATGCAGGGAGAAAAAAGTAATTAACAGAAATTGTCCCTGAGGAAGCCTAGACACTCACCAGGCAAAGAATTTAAAACAGCTACTTTAAATATGTTCAAAAAGTAAAAGAAGCCATGTCTACAGAAATAAAAGAAAGTATGAAAACAGTGTTTCACCAAATAGAGGTATCAATAAAGAGATAAAAACTATAAAAAGGAACCAAATAGAAATTCTGAAGTTTAAATGTAAAATAACTAAAATGAAATTTTCACTGGGGGAGGGGGCCAAGAGTGGGGAGAGAAGAACGAAAAAAAGATATAAGCAGGTAGAGAATGAATAAACTTGAAGGTAGGTCAATTTAGATTATCCAGACAGAGGAAGAGAAAGAAAAAGAATGAAGAAAACTTAATTGGCTCTCAAAGACTTAGGAAACACCATCAAGTATGCCAATATGTGCATAATGGGAGCTACAAGGAAAGGAGAGAGAAAAGGAAAAGAAAGAATATTTGCAAAAATAACCTCCTCAAATTTTCCAAACTGATGAAAAACATTAATTTACACTACACCTTTAAGAAACCAAACATATTCCAAGTAGAAAAAAGCTCATGATTAAATTTGATTCAAAGGCCATATGACTCAATTAATGAAACGTCCAGAATGGGAAAATCCATAGAGACAGAAAGTAGATTAGTGGTTGCCAGGGTTTGTGGGAAGTTGGGAAAGGGGAGTGACCGATAATGGCTATAGGATTTATTTTTGTAGTGGAAAGTGATCTGGAATAAAATAGTGGTAATGGTGCACAACCCTGTGACTATACTAAAAAGTGCTGAATTGTACATTTTAAAGGAATAAGTTTTATGGTATGTGTATTATATCTCTATAAAAAAGAGAAATTATAAATAAATCTTACAATTGATTTAAAATTAAAAAGAGAGCGAACCTGCTGGGTTTATATTATAGCAAATAGCATTACTTGGTTTCAGTTAATTCAAGGTCCCTAAAATATCTAAGGATTCTAATGAGAAGAAGAAATGAATGCCATAAGTAAGCATGCTGTTTTAATCAATGTAGCAGGCCTCAGTGTCTCACAAAATTTTCCTACGAAAATTGCCGAAAAATTATAGTTGCTGAGAAACCAGACTGAAGAAGAGTAAAGATCATTTTATTAAGTAATGTCACATGTACATAATATGTCCACTAAGTATAAACAAACCAGAGCTCAGAAATGCTTTAACAGTGGTCTTCATCCATATAATACAAATTAGTAGGAAATCATGCAAATTTTTGTTTCTGCTCTTTCTCCAGGAGGGAAATGGTTGTTTCTAAGCTGCTAACTTTATACGTATACACAATGAGACTGACAGCATCTAAGCTGATCTAGATGGATCAATTACTACACATTAATGTACACTTTAAAAGGATTTCTTCATCTTTAAACCCAGAGGGGAAAAAAAGCACAGTTAACATAGAGACTTTCATTTCTTCCTGTCCATAGTGATTCGTGGCCTGTCAGTCTTAAGTCATTTTGGAAGAGAAGACTGACATCCTGACAGTCTCCTTAACTCTATCTGAGAAGACACAACTGGCTAGGGTTTTCTAAACTCGTATGTCACTCAGGTTGCAATATTACTGAGAAACAGGCATTGAAAAGTGCAAGTAATTATGAACAATACAGGAATAATCTTGTCTGGTCAATTATTGCTTGTAAAAAAGGGATTCACCAAAGCGTATCAAATAATTCTAAGATGTTTCTGTAGTTGAAACCCAACTAAAATTGATTACTCTTTCCTTGGACTTATATTACATTTTCCATGTACCTCTGGAAAATCAAGTTCTCACAAAGCAAACAAAGGGGGCATGTTTGTAGAAGATCTCTTTATACGCGTTATATTTTATTAAATTTTAATTTCCTTGAGAGTAGAAAACATTATTTTTAACTTTCCCTGTGCAAAGATCTGAAGACAGGTATTCAATAACTATTTGTTAGAAGGTTTATGGAGAGGTAGCAAATGAAAGTCAATTCACTGGTCATGTTGAAAGACAACCTGAGCCCTTGAGGATGCAAAAGGGCCTCCAATTTTTTCTTATTAATATATTTATACTCAGATTCTTTTTTTTAAGTTTGTCATGCAGAACTTAATGTGATGGGTGAAAAATCTCATTAAAATATTACATTTTCTGAAATATACAATTTAAGTTTTTTAGATAACTGATTTCTACTGTAGAATTTGATTTTATGTAGATTGCTTGAACTTAAAACCCTCTTCAAAGGTACATGCAATTACCCAGCTGCACACCTCTACTAAGTTAAGGGAATTCATGGAGATATGAGTTTCTGTGTCAAGAGACAGGCGGGTCCTCTCCATTTCTTCCATAGTAATAGAGTTGTAGGGGAGCAAATGGCTGCCCAGCTAGAGATGGAATTTCCCAGCCTCCTCTGAAAACAGGTTGTAAGGACACTGACTTAAAACTTTTGACTCATCATCTCCTATGTAATAGGTTGCCTACTTTTACACTAGTGTTCTTTCCTCTTCCTGTGACTCAAAATAATTATGTGCTTGCAATCAAGCTCTGATTATGCAGATGAGAACAACAACCCTGTGGACTGCAAGGGAGAGAGTAGAAAGATCGAGTCTAGAATGAGGATATAGAACACAGCCATCCCACATCCTGGACATTTGGCTTAGGACTGTTGGGACTACCATACAAGAAAAAAATGTACTTCTCTCCTCTATAAGCAACTGTACCCTGGGATATCTTTGCTACAGCAACTGAGCCCTTACAACGATTAGTACATTTCCAAAATAAAAATGAAAGACCAATTTCTTGGGCTTCCTTAAAGCTAGAGAGTTCAAACCAAGGGCCTACCTCTGTCAGTTAGACACACTTAAGCAAGTCTCTAGTGATGCTAAAACCAGGCTCTGCATAACATGTATCCTGATGACAGTAATGCATATATGCTAAATGTTTCATAAATTGATTAAATGTGTGCACAGATAGCTACTTATTAGATTTTGTAATCAAATAAATACCAAGAAATTAAAGAGTGAAACACAAAGACTCCAGTTCTATTCTGAAAGCTATTAAAGTATAAAGTTACAAAGTGAAAATATGCTACCATTACATTCAAATTGCTAGAGCCGATAGCAAGCCATTTTGTTTGTTGTATTTTAATCTAAAGTTTTTGTTGACCCATAATAAACCCATTTGACAACCAGAGTTACTTTACCCATTCTTCATTTTACCCAAACATAAAAATGAAATAGCTTTCATTAATATCTTTACACATAAAGACATTTCAGAATGTAAATGCAAGACACAGCTGTAGTGTTCCCTTCTAAAGAACTGGAGTTCAAGTCTCATACCTGTGAAAACCTGAGTTCTCTCCATTTGTCTAGATCTGATTTTTCTCATATCTGAGGGGCTAGGGTTGGTCTACACTGAATAGTTCTGTGATTCCAACTACACTTCTGTTGATTAATAAATAAAATAGGAGTAAGAAAGACATTTAGTTGATTAAGTAATAAAAGATGATTACTAGTCACAGAGTGAAGGTATTTAAAATACTACCTTATAATTATTTATGAGTATCAAAGCAGTGCCCTCCACATTTATATATATATTTATTTTTTAATGATATTTAGAATGTTAATGAATCAGCCATTTGGCAAACTTCGTGTGAATTTGAGTATTTAGATAACAGGAGTTTTTGTTTAATTTTACTTTCTGGATGGTTTATAATAATTGTATCCATGTTGATAATCAGATTCATTGCATCATCATAGATTGAGAATGAAACAACATCCTTAAAATGGTGACAGATTGCAGATTTGGTTTAATGGATAATAATTAGATTTTGTTTTATTGGGGCAATTGGTTGTTTTGTCAAAAATAAAAATAAAAAACAGTAAGCAAAACAAAACCCAAATTTAGAAAATGTCAAAAGGGACATTTATACGTATGTTTAACTAAATTCACGAAATCCTGAAATATCTGATCTTAACAATCTGCCCATTGCCACTAGGAGCCAAGTTACATCCCAGGTTTGAGGGATGGTGCTAAGGGAGATGCCTGGGTTCAGCAATTCCTAATTACAACAGGTTGAACTCCAGGTTTCAACTTTGAAAGCCTGATAAGCTGATTACCATGTGAAGACATTTTATAAGAGAATTCTAATGGAACTGATATATTTTAGAAAGCAAGAGAAGTGTTTCGTTTTAATAAGCACTTTTTCTCATATCGGAGGCAAATGTGCAACTTCCACGGGGAATGCATGCAGTTCCTTCAAATGTAACCTTTGCCACCTGATATTATTTTTCATCTTGATAGTCTAATATTTGAAGTTGTGTTTCACTTTCAAAATAATAGGGGAAAATCCTAATACTACATCGAGTTTCTTAAAAGTCTCTTATGCTTCTGAGGTGTTTACATAAAATAAATTTATATTTAGAATTTAGAATAGCAGAGGCCAAATTACTGTTGGTTAATTGAACATGCTTGTTATTTGATATATAAAGAAATATGAATGAGCAATATTCAAGAATGTAAAATAAAAGAACCTTAGTATGATGCAACATAATTTGTCATTTTTAATATGTTTGATAAATCAATATATGTATACATATACATATATATTGAGATATTCTGCAGTCATTGTAAAAATATGGTCTTTAGTTAATTTTCTTTCTTCAAATGTGTCTTAAACAACAGTATGACTTTTCCAAGGTGCAGCACTGCAGTCACATTCTATAGTGGATGTTACTCCTCTTAAAGAGAAGTTTCAGTGACAGGAAAATAATAAAAATTGCTTAATCGCTATGGCAACTATTATAGTTTTCTAACAAAAATGTAAATTTACTTTTCAAAAAAGCAGTATGCAAATATTTAGTTTTAGTTTTTGTTTTTGTTTTCATTTAATACCCATTGGAGAAAATGAATACTCACATCCAGACTTGTACTTCTTTTGAGGCTATTTTGTGTCTCTCTCCAGCTACTTCCTACCCTATGATGGACAGGACAAAAATCTAAGAGTGCTGAATAACCTGGAGGAACACTTCTAAATTTATTTTTTGGTGTGTATCTGTGCATATGTGTAATTTCATTTTTTTCCAAAGTCAAAAAGAAAAAAAAAGAGGAGAAGAGTGATATTTTCTAGATCAACAGTGTGTGCAATGCTTTAAGTGCTAAAAGTAACTGTATCACCTAACATTTATATTGAATGCTTACCAAGTGCCAGGATTGTTCTAACTAGTTTACGTGTATTACCTCATTTCAACTTTATAATGACCACACCAGTGAAATATTACTGAAATATTATGTTTCCCTCTTTACATCTGCACACTTCTCATTGGTGCTATAAAACCAAATGTTCTCTGGTATTCTAAAGTTTTCTCCCCAATGACCTTATTATTTTGCATATGAAGTGTAAAAACTGTGGAATATCCAGGCAGTTGGGTTCTCTGATTCTCTCTCCATCTCTGTTGTTTTCTCCTCCTGTGTTTGGTAGAAGAATTAATGCACTGCGGAATGAGTTAACTCTGAGTATGCCCTAGATTATTGGCTTATTCATGGCAATGAAACCTCTAAAGACATATACTGGGATTCTTCTTAATGAAAGCAATAAGAGAGATATAGCTGCATTTATACAAGAAGCTAGTGAAAACATTGTATTGGTCGTTTTAGTTACTTTTAAGTGAAAAGTCAATCAAATGAGGGGCCAATCCTCCACATGAACAATTAAAGTAGTTAAAACATAGTATGGCCTTAAAGATACCACTGGAGATTTCATTTATAAAGTTAGCTATGAGTGGAGTACCATGGACTCCAGAAATTCAGCATTCCAGAGTCATTTCTTTAGACTAAGCATGGTGAATTAGGATATAAACAGTGTTTACTGATTGACAATACTAATAATATAGTAATCATTTTGGTACTGTTTTCACTCTAACAGAGCCCTTCAACTCATTTATCCTAAAGTAATAAGTAACATGAAAAGTTTAAGGACTATGACAGAGCTAGGAGTTTGGGATAGGGGAAGTGGTGAAGGATTATCAGCACTCAAAACTCACCCAACATTGAGATGTTTCTATTTTCCTCAGTTATAGGGCAAGCCTAGCTTCCTGAAGTCTTAGACTACAAAATTACAATTCTGTTCCAGTCTTCACTTGTCAGGCCTCATGGATTCTAACTCACAGTCTATAAGTAATAGTCCAACTTTCTGATCTCTCATCAATCTCCAACCTCTTATCTCCATTTTTATTTGTAATGTCCATTAACCTATTCAAGGTCATTCCATGTGTGCTCATATATATATCCTCACCCTCATTTGAAACATTTTCTTTTTTTTTTTTTTGCTCATCTACCATTGTGATCTCAGAGAGGCAAATTCCTTCTCCTCTCTAAAACTCACTGCTCTACCAGCTCTTTAGTACATTCTCTTCTAATTTTGAGGAGTATTTCTAAATATCTCCTCACTAGCATTTTAAGTGGCAATTCTGTGTCCTTTTCAATTCTTTCTTATATTCTTCTAATTTAGATAAGGAGCATTTTTAATATTATAAAACACCAGTTCTATCAAAACACATACAAAAACAATTATCTGCTATCATTACTACCCTGATTGCCATCCTATTATTCATCCCTTCTTTTGCAGTTAATATTCTTACATAATAGTAGTATCTCATTATTGCCCCTGATTTTTCATTTGTCTCTTCAAACTTCCATCAACCACTTCACTGAAATTGCTGTAAGGTCAATAAAAATCTTCTTATCACAAAGTTCAGTGATTCCAGTCTTTTTTTTAGCCACCCAATGATTATCACTTTCCATGACCATTACACTATAGTCGTAAACTGATACGACTTCTTTCTCCCGAATGCTGTCTTCCTCTTTCTCTGTAAAAATGTAGTGTTCTGTAGTATTCCTTTTCCTCATTCCTCCTAGACTCTCAGTTTCTTTTACGATATTTTCTTTAAATGTGTTCATTTCCTTTAACTCAGATTAAGAAATTCTAGGTATAGTTGCTTGTATTGACTTTATAGAAGTGTCTATTTATTCTAAAGAGGTAGAAAATTAACATATGGCCTCTAACATAAACTCTACCTCTTTATTTCTTTAATTAATTACTTAAGGAGCACTTATTTCTTGAAGTCCCTCTGACTTCCTCAGCCTAAAAGGTCCTACTGTAAATCTTTTTGCATCTATAGTCTGTCTTCAGTAGGATAACACCTGACTCAACACCATTCTTTACTCTTGCCTATTTGGTGTCTTGTTGCACCCTTTTGGTTTCACCTTAAAAAAAAAAACAAAAACAAAAACAATTAATCTATTTGGATATTCTTTATATATACCAAAGAAAACTTTTGAATTTTATTTCTCTTAAAGCCTCCTCAAAATAATATGGTATTTTTAGCCAGTGGTATGTTCATAATTCATGAAGAACTTATAGTAATCTAACAATTTGATTTGCTTTAGAAATTAACAAAAGCAGAAAAAAAAATAAATTCAAGAAAATAAACTATCAACATTTTTTTTGGCAAGTCCAAGTGACACTTTTTTTTTTCTTTTTTCTTTTTTTTTTTAATTTCAGGATTTCTAATCTTATTTTACCTGGAGAAGAAAAACAAAACCGCTTGATCAAAGCTTAAAATTTCAATCTAAAACAGGAAAGAGAGAAAATAATTTATTTCAATTCTTTGTGTGAAACCAATGTTTTTTGTGTCATGAGAAGGCTGCCATTTTTCCAGTAAGTAAAGATGCCCTGTACTATGAAGGGTTGCCATTTAAAGAACAACCAGGAAGCAATTCAATGAAGAGGAATTGTTAAGGATCGGTTTCTTGCTGCATTCCAATCATGTTCTTTTCAAAACCTGACTTTATGGATTTTAAAGAAATCCCGAGGGGGCACTCTTTTCGTTTGTCCCACTGAAATGTCATCATTAAACTCCTCTAAAAATGGTTTCTGATATGATTCCACTTTCCAGCTGAGGCAACATTTTCTATAAGTAATAACAAAACAGCTGAACTGAGTAAAAGCAAACTGGGCAGATAGGATTATCAATCCTGATGGGACCAAAGGGAGCCCTGTGTTAACTTCTGAAGCACCTGAACTTTTCTGAACCAGTTGGTTTTCACTGAAATTGGAAACGCTCTTTTACTTTCAAATCCCTGCCAGAGGGGGTTGCTATGGTAGACTTCTCTAGCTATTTTTCTTCTTTTTCAGAGGAATTCAAGACGGGACATGTCAATGTGTGTGCTTAAGCGTAAAAGTGATCATTCTTTAACCACTGGTGGGAAAGTAGTTTGCCAGTGGGGAGCTAAGTGTTGAAATCTGGCATTAACCCAGCAGAGTTGGACCAATAGATCACAGATAACTATACAGTATATGATGGTGACTTCTCTTGCTTAATATGAAAAGGAAAAAAAATGGAGAGTATTGAGAAGTGAGACATGAGATTTTTCAAAAGGTGCACTACACTACTCTATTGACTTAAGCTAGCCACAAGGAAATTTAAAAGCAATTTAGAGAAAAGAGTGCAACTACCTCTATGAAGATCACTCTTCGAAACATAGGTGGATGGGGAATATTCCAATATGAAATATTGTCTGGCCTGTGTGTTTACCTTAAGGCTTCAGCAGATACTATATTGCATTCTAAAGTTTGGTGAGTTTAAGCTGAACAGACCATTTATGTCACCCAAAAGCAACAACAATAACACTCCTCAAAAGTGGAAGTAGAAGTAAATAGCCAAGTGTCTGTCTGTTGAGCGATAGTTAATAAAAACAGAACTCCAATCCTTCCACCAGGATTATGGGGAGCTGGGTTTCTGTGTGGCTAAAAGTATGGCTAAAAGCTCCAACTGTCATGCTTTTCACATCAGGTCACAAATGCAAGCTGTTTGTTATTTTCAAATGATCATCAAAAAAATAAGACTTGATGAAATCATTTTGAAATAAGAAATCAGAAAGAGATTCTGAAATTAATTTTACCTCCTTTTTTAAACATAATTGAATTACCATGACTGGAAATAGAATTTAAAACCCTAACCATTTGATTTATAATAAACTTCCAACAATATATTTAATTAAATTTAATCTTTAATCAGAATAGGTAAGAAAAAGTAACACCAACACTATTATATATAAAATATGTTTCCCATAGGTGTCTTTAAATCAAAGAAGTCAAAATTATAATTTTTAAAGTCTTATATGAAAGGAACCAAATGTTTTCCCTTCCCATTTTCTTTCGGATAAAGTCAGAGTGTATTTATTTATAAACATCACTTCGCTCAACTTTTTACTATATTTATTGTTTTGAACCACACCTTTCTTCTCTAATATCCATTTTTTCACTCAGCATTTGTTTGGTGACCATTATGATATTGAGCTTGGTCTTGAGGTAAAAAGTAATAACTGGATTAGTGGTCATAGTTTGCAGTTTGGTTTTCAGAAATCTTGGCCATACAGCTACAAGATATAAAGGTATTGTTTATATCAGTTCTGGATGTTTTCTGGTCTTTTATTAAGACCTTGAGCTGAGAATTCAAAGCCCTGAACTTATAATTTTCTTTTTCCAAATTTTCCAGTGTATTTAAGAACAACCAACAACCTCCATTACTTTCCTTATTTACCCCAACATTTCTTTGGCAATTACTCTTTGGTTACCTAAAACTCCATCTACAGGCATTTAATTATTACTGGTGACTACATGTGATAATTTAAATTACTGTTTTGCCACTGCATGCCATGAGCTTCCAGAGCCGCCCTGGCTCATGGATGCCTTTAAGTCTAATTAGATAAAAGAGCTACTTACAAATACCCATTTTTGAAGCTGTAAATGCAAATATTTCTAGTGCCAATTTCTGTTTTAATTATCTCTACAAAAGCTGCCCCAAAACATAATAGTTCAAAACACTGCTTGACTACCTCTTAGAGTTCTATGGGGTGACTGGGTTCATCTGAATCACTGTGCTGATCTCACTTGAGGACTCCCATGTAGTTTCAGTCAGATAGCAGCTGAGACTGGAATCGGCTGAGACATGTTCAACTGAAATGCTAGCATAGCCAGGCCCTCCTCCTGTCCACGCGGTCTCAGAGCTTCCCCTGACTGGTGTGGATGCTCTATGAGGTCCCTCCAAAAGGGTAGCTAGACTTCTTCTATATGGCTTATAAAAGCGAGTCTTCTAAGAGCAAAGAAACAGATGTTGCACATCCTCTTAAAGGCATGGCCCAGAGCTGGCAGACCATTATTTCTTCCATATTCTATCAGCTAATGCAAATGATAAGACACCCCAGATTCAGAGAGGGAGGGTATTACAGGAGGGCATACTGGGAGATACAGGTCATAGTTCATTTCATTAGGGGATATTTTTGGAGACTAGGTACCATAGACACTTTGGAATTTCTATTTGTAGTTGTCTGGTTAAAGAATTATTATTCTTTTGTTCTGTAATACATAAACCCACATTTTAATGGGTAGTATTTTAGTTGCCTCTGAATTATAGGCTTATTTACTTTGTCAATCTTGCCTATTACATCTATTTTGTCATTTATTCTGGAAATTGGAATTGATTGAAAATGACAGGGATAACTGAGTATGGTATTTTTGGTCTGAGCAGGCAAGACATTGAAGCTCAATAGATACTCTTATATTGTGGGAAATAAGACACTTGTTACAAAAAAGATAAAGCTTGTCAAGGTGATAAGTTAGCAACCATAAGGTCTAAAATTTAGTTTCAATAATGACAGTTAACATAAGTCTTTATATATACTATCTCCACATTTCAGAACATATGGAAATATGTTTTTCCTTAATAGACTTATCTAGTCCTGCCTAAACTTTAATAGCCAAGAATATGAAAGGAATGGAAAATTATGTATGTATTTGTGGTTGTTGTTAGGCTCTTACAGATGTCCTGCATAACTATACTGGTAACTTTAACTGTCTTAATTCTAAAGAACTCAAATTTTGAGATTCCTGACTAAAGAAATCAAATTGAAATTTTAGAATTACTGTGGCCTTCCATTCCCATATTATTGAACCACAGCTTTTTAATTTTTTTATTAAATGTATTGGAGTGACATTGGTTAGTAAACTCATATAGGTTTCAAGTGTACATTTATTTCTATAATACATCATCTGTGTATTGCATTGTGCATTCACCATCCAAAGTCAAGTCTCCTTCCCTCACCATATATTTGAACCCCTTTACCCTTTTCTATTTCCCATAGCTTTTTGACTCACCAGAATTTACTTCCCTGAAATATACGGTATACATATAACTATTTCCAAAATTCTATCCATTCATATTTCCTTCTAAGGTTCCTAGCACATTCATATCATCAGGTAGGACTTTCATAGAGGTCAAAATAAATCCAGATGTTTTAATTAGTTTTTTTCCCCCCTTAAAAGGAAAATGTACCAAATCAAGTAGGCAAAAAGTAAAGTTTTATCAAATAAAATGTCTGCCTTTAGCAAAATGGCAGTTCTATCTGGTGTTCAAATTGTTTAATCCATTTATCCATCCACTCCCTCATCCATCCTTCCTTTTTATCTTCCTTCCTTCCTTCCCTTCTCCCTATTTTTATTTTGTTTTATTTTTATTTTCTAGGCTTACTCAGATGTTCTAGTTTCAGTTCTTCAAAGGTACTACTTCTGTTGCTCCATTCCATCTTGTTTTTTTTTAAATATCCTTAATGTCCAATGCCAATGTCTAACATATCAGAAAATTGCAAACACCAACATTGTGTTTGAAGGAAAAATTCAACAGTACTCAAAAAATGTCAAGGCATTTAAACAGTTATGTAAACTAACCAAATGGAGACCTTACACCTACACCGGTAAACAGACTAAGTTTTCCCTTAAAACTTTTTTTTTTTTTTTAACATATGAAAGAGAAACTACCAAGTAAATCCGTTTTAACTCATTCTTAGTCACCTTCAAAATGACCTTTACTTTTCTATGTCCCTGTTGCAATTAAGGTATACTAACTATGCTAGGTATCTACAGTAAATTATTTTCAAATAAACTAAACGGTATGCAGAATTTGATTATTTTATATGCATGAGGCATTGATCCCAGGGTTTATGTACCCATATTGGAGTGCCAGCTGTTTCAATTGTTCTTCTTGTTGGGAAAGAACTTTCTATAATCCTTTTTATTAGGTTTTATTTACCATCAAATTCTTCAGTATAAAGCTGATTTTCCTTTTCCATGTAGATTTTCTTCTACTCTATCTCAGAAAAGTCCATTGCTAAATTCATCTCATTAATGAATTGTTACTATTTAAGACTATAATAGTACTTTGGTTTGGGTTGAATTTTGGGGGAGGAGGCCAAGTGATACAATGGGAAAAACATTTTTTCCATAAAATAGAAATAACTTTGTTGGTAAAGGAAATAAAGTGGATACTCAAAATGCATAAGATGCACAAAAAACATGGACTCATTATTCCTGTAGCAAAAAAAACAGAGAAAGGATGACGAAAATAAGTTGAGCAACTTTTTCAAGAGTATAATTTAGAGGCCTGATCATATAAAATAGCTACAGCCATTTTGAAAACATGCAGAGACAAATACCACAGTCAGGGACTGTAGTTGGGATTGCATTTTCCCAGAAACCACCAGGAGGTAATATAAGGTGATAATACATTCTTTTATTAAAAAAATCTACTCCCTGCTGTTTCTCTACAGGAGAAAGGCAAGAGAAACAAAGGCTGGTTTTAAAAGAACAAAGAAAAAGGGAAATATTTTCAATTCGGTAAAGCAATTATTTTTTATTTCCTTCCCATAACCAACTGAAAATTATTTTTCAAAGTTTGCTCACCTAATTTAACATGTGCAAGCATTACTTTTCTTCCCAGCATAGAAGAAGAAAATAATTGATTAAGAAATTACAGTTTTTCAAGAGGCAACAATATTTCAAACAAAAATTTTATTAGCTACAAACAGTTCAACTGTTTGCAGAAGAAAATTACCTGTCTTTTTAGGGGATCCAGAGGAACAAATGAAAAATATTTTATTTTATTTTATTTTAATTTAATTTTATTTTATTTTATTTTATTATTTTATTTTATTTTATTTTATTGCTTTATTTAGGACACATTTTATTGATCGGTTAATTTGTTGATTGATTTGTACTAGCTATACATTTAGCCTAAAACCTTCACCAAATTAGAGCCCTTTCAAGTTCCCCTCAGATATCTTCAGACACCTCAAATTTCACGTGTCACAACTGTCCTTATGATAATCCCCTGCACCTATGTATGTTTGCTCTTCCTTCTGTGTAACCATCAAGATTGCAGTAATCCTCTACAGATCTGGGGAAACCTGGTGGGGTCCTGTCTCTAAGAGTACCTGCAACTCATCACTGTGTTGCAGCATCTCCTCCCTTAAATATCTCTTAAATCTGCCCATCTTTCTAATCCTTGCACTCCCTCTATCTCCATACCTTAGACATTATTATACCTTCCATATACTTTAGAAAATTCAAATCACCTTCAATTCCATTACCTATAAACAAGCTCACACTATGCTGTTGTATATTTTTAAATAGCGTGTCCATAGAAAAACATCTATGATATAGAATAATTCTGGAGGTTTGATTAGATCAGGTTTTGTTTGTTTCCTTCTTTGACAAGAATGCTTTATAGGTGGTACTTTGTATCACCTTAATTCTGAAAGAATTTGGATAGCAGATAATCCACTGTGCTGCCTGCCCTCCAATCAAATCCCAAGAGCGCCAAATCCCAATATCTTATATTATCAAACTGAAGAGCAAGTCAGTATCTCACTACCAAAAAGACAGATGGCACAATTAGTGTCTTTAATATCAACTGAATACTCGACTGGATTAACGCCCATCTTGCTCCAAATATGTTTATGTGGAAATAAAATGATATGGCTAACACTATATTATGCGCTATTTTCATTATCCATTTTATAGATGACGAACCTGAGCCCTGGGGATGTTAGATCACTTTCCCAAGATGAAGCAGCTAGTGACATTATAGTTAGAACTTCAAGTTTTGCTTTGCTCTGTAGCCCAAAGCTTTAACATTGATGGTATTGCTTCCTCATCAGTCTCTGATTTTCACTTTGTGCTTGTAAAGACTCAGCATTATATTTGGATTTTATAACGTTGGGCCTTTTTATAATATACATTAATATGACTTGAAAACTGGAGATTACTCTCATTGGGTTAATCAGAAAACAAAATAATACTTAAAACTCATTGGAAAAAAAAAACAAAGAACAAACCACAAAACAATAAAAACAGTCTAATTAGAACTGTTTTATCTCCAGGATTAATTGTTTCTCTTCTACCATGAGGAATGTTCTCCTCTTTGCTGAACTGTTGACAAGTTTGCCACACTGGGGGGGAGCACATATGCTATATTGTGATGTTGTAAAATGAAAATGTGAGATAGAATTCTGGTGCCTACAGCTGTTACCTTTTTAAGCAACATTAGGAAGTCTCATCAAATTAATTCTCTCTCTCTCTCTCTCTCTATATATATATATATATATATATATATATATATATATATATATATATATATATATATATACACACACACACATACATATATACATGTATATATGTATGTGTGTGTGTGTATATATATATATGAATAGATAACAATAAATCATTTCATTTTTTCCATTAAAAAATAAGTACATAATGAAAGAGAGAATAAGTAGGGCACCAAACAGCCGTCCTTACAAAGACTCACATTTGACAAAGCACTTCACTTTCAAGTGGCTTTAAGGAATGGAGGGGGAGAAAAAGAGATACAAGATATTTCTCCTACACTCATTCAACATTAAGCAAAATCAGGTAGGTAAAATCAGAAGTCTCTCTAGTTCCTGCTGTGAGAACAGAGTTGAAAAAATACTCACTGGACAATTTTTGTTTGTCAGACTATGATCCAGAAAATTTAACAAAATTCTGTTGTATTTAATATGTACTGTCCTCAGATGCACTTAATATTATGATTCCCATTCTACAGATGAGGAAACTAAAACTCAGACATTATGATCTTCCCAAAATCTAAGGGCTAGAGCAAAGATTAGAGCTAGAGCAAAGATTCCAAGTGTGGTTTTATGACTCCAAAATCTGTGTTTTTTACCTCACTGCATTGTGTTACAAAGTATACAAATAATCCAAAAAGGCGAAAAGGAAAAAGAAAACCTAAGAGAAGATATTTGATTATTAGCATTTCTGTTTATTAACATTAAAAGCTTAATTTTACAAAATATAAAATGGACAAATAGACCTGGCTAGAAGTTCTTAACATTTGAGAAGAGGAAGCAACATTCGCCATCTGAAAATTTTTCCAGTCAAATGAGTGGCTTTGAACACACAGAGTGCGTGACATAGTCCCTGACAGTCATCGTGTGGCTTAAAGTTTATATTTGAAAGAGAACATGTGGGATTCCTGTGCAAAGTTAATATTCAGCTGCCACCTTTACCACACCCTGCCTGCAGCCTCTAACCAACTGTCTGGGCCAGTTCCTTCATGTCAGCTAATCGCCCTTACTCAGACATTGCAACCTAGAGTGCAAGCACTGTGCTGTCAAACCAGAAATCTTTTGGTTTTCTTTTTAAAATTTTTGTCAGAATTCCTCTCTTCTAAGAAAAGCACAATTTCCCAGATCCAAAGCAAATGTGACCTTTTCTGATCTTTCTTTTTCTTCGTTGTCTAAAAAACAACCATTGACACATCTTGAAAGAAAAGCTCAAGGTAGGAGTTTTCACATGAACTGACTCCTTTGGTATTTTCTAAACACGATTTATAAGTCAAACATCAGTTGACCCTTTGACCCACATTCTCATAAGTTCTTTGTATCTGTGAAATTTCTTTCACTCACTGATGACAGTTTGCCTTCAGCTGTTTTGCAAAGCCTTTTGGGGGGCACGTGGACAGGCAAATGCAGCAATCCCCACTGTTTCATTCAAAACTATCAAAAAATGTCTTGAAGCTGCACCTTAACAACTTTCAGAATAGGTGGACACTACTCTCTACCTAAAGAGAATGATCACTGTAACTAAATTAATCACATTCGATTGTAAGAACCAACCAAAGTGTCTACAGGGCTATTGATTTGAGATAATATAGCAAAATGTATTGGCCCAGACCTTACAAAGTTTGTTACCTCTAAAACCATAGAATTCAATTTTTAGGAAATGTTATTCTTCCACTGATCTGCCAAGCATCTCCCATTTATATATTTACTACCTTGGTGGTAGAATTATTTTTTCATATAATAGCTTCAGTGACAATTAAATGAAATCCAGTGATTAGAATAGGCTCTCCAGCTTTGAAATCAAATGCTTTGGCTTCCCTTCAATTTCCATGTCCTATGACAACACCACTAATGCTTTGGCCCTGGGGCTCCTCAGAAAGACCATTCCATTTGCAGGCTCTGCTTTTATTGTTGGAGCCTGTACTTTGCCAACCAGATTGTACAATGACAAATAAATCATGTTGGCACAAATCTTTATAATATCAACATTATATATATATATTAATCTTCAAAGTATAAATCAGGATTTTTTGAGGATTGACTAAGATTATAAGCTTTAAAAAAAAACAGAACACTGGTTTCTGAAAATATGCATAATTTAAAATATCACTTCAACTCACAAAATCTGTTAAAATTAATAACTTGATTTGGTGCCCATTGTTTGACCAGATTTATTTTGGCACTCCTTAATATGAGAAATATTTAGTTTCTGCGGGACATTTAGCATTAACATCGATGGGCACAAAACTGAAAATATCTCACTGTGTTTACTCATTTATCATATGTGATTTCATTTTTCATCATTTCAACCTTGTAAGGTATTATAGGCCATTTTACAGGTGAATTGATTAAGGTGCTACAAATCTAAGTGACTTCTCCAAAGTCATACAGCTCACAGAACTAGGAGTGGTTGGGGCCAGATTTAGGCCCAGTCTTCTAACCTGAATTCCTCCATTCAATAAAATGCCAGAGGCCTGGGTTCCTTCTCCCACACCTATTAAAGGCTTCTGGAAAAGCCAGATGAATTACCTAATTTTCACTGCTTCCCCGTCTTGACTGGAAAATTTTTCAGTAATTTTATTTATGTGGTGAGAAAGGTATAGTGAAGAGAAAATGGGAGGAAGAAAAGGAAATGTTCATGTTGAAACGGCTAATGGTTTTATGGTTGGTGCAACCTTTGAAGGTTTTTTTGTGTTGTTTAGTTTTTTTCATATTTGTTGTTCTTGTTCTTAGTCGGAAAGTCCATTAAGAGTTGAGCATGCAATCTTATCTGTATAAATATGTAAGTTCTTCTTCACTTTAAGTAAGTCTGCGTTAGAAACTGTTTTGTTCATTGTGTACCTCAGGGTCCCACACAGTAACTGCAACACAGTAAGTGCTCATTAAATGTCTGTTGGACTGAATTTAACATTTCCTCCGTCTTCTGAACAAAGATTCAAACTGGTAAAAGTATTCTCAAATGTCTGACTTAGTCCAGCAATTTTGCTATTATGATACAGAGGATAAAATTTGTGAGGTCAATTTACAAACATAGAACTTTATACAAATTGCACGTAACTTGTATAATTATCGTTTTGCACAGGCACCTCATTAATTTTCTACCTTTTATCATGCAAATTCATGGTATGTGCATAGACAATTAAAATGAATTAATATTTGTTCATTTTTCATAACAGAATTTTATGGCAAAGCCTATTATTTCATTCACTTCTGGCATTTTTCCATTAGCTCTGAGCAATACATAATTTGTCACATTTCAAAGCAGGTCAGCACATATGACAATTGGAGATATCATAATAAATGGTAAACAACTACTCCAAAAGCCACACTTAAAAAATAAAGGTAAATTTGATACTGAACATTTACCTCCAAGCAGTCTCCATTCCAACAGGGCTAGTTTCTCATATTTTCAGACCCTAAGGGATTGTCTCGGTTAAGAGTATAAGCTACAGAGCCCATTCTCTGGAATCAGCACCACAGAAAAGCACTGCAGTTGATCTATGACACGACTGAAACCCCACTGAAATCTTAATTTTTTTAGTGTCTCGAGCTTTCAAATTCAGGTTTTTTCTTTTCCTCTCACATTACAATTATTAGTTTTACTAAGGATAATGAAGTCCTCTGAAACTAGGAAATGAAATTTAACTTGGGAGCATTTTCACTTATTACCTATTAAGAATGGTTACATAATTCCTAAAATATGTGGCTTTGCCTGTCAAACATGAAAAATTGAGAATTGTAGTTAATGACATCTGTTTCACAGGTATCATACTCTTACGGGAGACGTAGTTTATGCTTCTGGACATTGTTCTCAGAGTGCCTCTCAATCCTAAATTACAAGCACTATGGACCTTTAGAGGAATAAGAAGGCAATTTATTCTCTTTTACACGCAGCCTAGACTGGTGTTTAAAATCAAGGCTGCCAACATAGCAATTGTGTGGTGTTTCTTTAATGAGGGTGTTGCTGGACCAGAAACACAGCTGAGACATTTAGATTTATTTTATGGCAGTCCTGAGAAACGATCTATTCCTAATCAGAATAATTTGCCCATGAATGGCTTCTGACAGAGCCCCACAAGAAAAGCAAATCTAAAAGTCTTAATCGCTCCAAAGCTATGAATCCCAAGAAGAGACACATGTACGTCTGTGCAATAAATTTGTAAATAGACACAACTGTTAAATAAGTATAAACAGAATACATTACATTAAACTTTCTTCCTAAAATGATAAATAAAACTATAGCTGGCTTTTAATTTAGAACTCCTAGTTTTAGGGATCTTAATAGTAATCAATGTCCAGGTGTCCAGAGATAAGCATTATACAGTCGCTTCAACTAAATTTAAACTATTTTTTGCTCAGAGTAGGTTATAAAACTGTCCAATTTTCATCAAGTTTTAAAATAACAGAAAAGTGAATAAAAATAATTTATCTACTTTGAAAAATTCTGAGGGTTTCTTTCTGCTCTTCAAGAATTCCTTTTATCAAATTAAAATTAAAGTATTAACTTGTGTATCTCAGGAATTCAGTTTCACATGATTTTGCGCGATAGATCAGAAAATCAGAATTGACAGAGAGGTTTTTAGACTCCAAAATAAGAAGCAAAAGAAAGAAAAGAAAATTATTTCCCAGAAGGCATGAATAGGGTCCAAAGTGACAACTGGTGAATTTTATCTGGTAATTTTTAAAGGTAAATGCTATGATAATAATACTTTACTAGAGATCTCTAATTAACTATAAATTGTTGTGTATGACAGTCTTATGCCATTTAATAAATTAACTGGGGATACGCCTTTAAAATTTTTTTTCAGCTATTCTACACTGTTTTTGTTGTTGTTTTGGGGTTTTTCTCCTTTGTTTGTTTTTTTTGAATTAGAAAATAAATTGTTAATTTTAAATGATCTTTCCTCTGTCTTTTTTTGGTAAGACAGCATTGATCAATAATTTTAGCACATGACTAGACAATGAAATTTTCAACAGACATAATGAGCCATATTTTTTTTTGAAGCAGGAGGTTTTCCAATGCAGCCCTTCACAGTGAACTGACATTTGGCAGTGGAGAACCTTTCTAAAGTTCAGGAACTGCATTAAAAAGAGAATTATAAAGGGCATCATTAAAATTTAGGTAGAAAACTGTTACTGAGCATTTCAATTACAGAGCTACATGACTGGCAGTAAGAAATAATAGGCACAAATTAGTACTATTGACTCTTTCTTAACATCTATTCAGCTGGCCTGAGAAATGGCTGGATTAGATACTGCCTCAGATTCTGTAACACCCCAATGTCTAGTCTGGTTATCACTGCTTTCTTATGGTGACCCTTCTAAAGAACTTTTGTTGGTACAAAAATTACAGACCCAAAACTTTCGCCTTATTAGCCTGATTGCGGTTCTAGTCAGCACTGTCTCCACTTTTCTCTCTGCTGTAGACGTGCATTCTTTATACACGGTAGTCAGAGGCCAAGAAAATAAGGAAGAATGCTCATTCCATAAAATGTGATACTTCTAATTAGTCTGCTGAGACTTTTGAAATATGCATAAAGCTGTAGATGTGGTATTAAATCACATTTTTATTACCCAGAAATTAATGTTTACCATGTGTACGTAAAGGTGCTAAGGATTTGAAGTGCAAGTTTTAAAGGCACTAATAGTTATGTTTCTACAATATGGTTCACATGTATATTTTTTCCCTTAAAAGAACTTTGGATAAAATATCTTGTTTATCACAATTCTTAATGTAATTTTACTTTTTGCTAGACTGTTCGAAGAAATATGTACTCTGCCGGTATCTGGAATATAGTCTATTTGAGTAAAGTCCTTCTTGTTGCTTCAGATAGTTTAAATGACCTGGGAAAAAACAAACTCTAAAAAAACAAAGAGGGCATCATTGAGGCCAAAATTGTGTTTAGCTCACTAACAGAGATATAACTTTAAAGATTTAAATAGTATTTGTCTGTCACATTTACTCATAAGAACTGACAAATTTGGAATGGCTGACAGACAGGAATTGATTAGTGAGTTTGTGGAAATGGAAGGAAAGCAATGGAAATGCTCTTATTAAGAATCTGCAATTTTTTTACTCGAGCCAGGTTGCCATAATAAATGTAAGAATAGGCTTGATTTCATTCAGAATTAATGTAGTTTAAAATTGAAATGAGTCTCAGTTCTCTGCCTCCAGGAGGTCTGCTGACATTTCTAGGGCTGTTTCAGAGACTCCACATGATAAATAGAATGCATGTGCATATATGTCTACCTATGTACACATTATATCCACCAAAAAAACAATTAATAATAAAGTAACAGTTTGTTCAAAGCAAAGAATATTAATTGTGATGGTAAAACTCGTAAAATTTAGGAAATGTCCATTTGGTAAGCTTCTGAATACATTAAAAATATCAATAGCTATTAGTTCTATTTTAGCTAATGAACTTGGTTACAAATAAATATTTAATCATCAAATTATCTTAGAGTTCTCACTCTCTCTCTCTGCCTCTGTTTCTCTCAACATTGAACTTTTTCCTACATCAAACATTGCCAATACCTCATTCATGTTGCACAGAAAAATCAACTTTATCCCACAATAGAGATCACACAATAAAGTAGAATCAAGTCCAGCATTATCAACAACACTATAGTGAGGTTTAAACAACTTTAACTACAGAGAAAATTCAACCCAAAGGAAGAAGTGAAGCTTAGGTTAAAATGATAACCCTCTTCAGGTTAGCTGCATTTGGAAAATAAATTTTACCTTATAATATTGAGAACCATATCTTTTCATAAGTGAAGTTACCAGATATACATTCTAAGGAGCCTAAATCAATCTGAAATATGGTCCTTAAATAAAGTAGGTGAAACCAGCTATTACATGTAATGTGGCACTTGAAGTTCTTCGCTACTCTTGTTTCCTTCACCAGTAGTGCCCATGAGGCCTTTATAAAGGTCATCGGGTTTGAATTCTGTCAAATTTAAATTGATAGTCCATTATTCTGATGGATCTTTCGGCAAAAAAAAGAATAAAAAATCTGGTCACCAATTAATGTGGTGACAGATTTGACTGCTGAATTCATGACAATCAGTTATAATTCCTTGGCTGGCACTAGGTTTATGTATAAGATGGATACAGACTGTGTCTCTGTGGTGCCTAGAAAGGTCACGTTTTTATTGCATGAGAGACCTTTTACTAGCACTGAGTCCTGAAAATAAAGGGAACTAGGAGTACCTATCCGTTCCAATGACCACCCAAAAATTCTGAGTCACCAAAGAAAACCTAAAATAAAACATCAAAATTCTTTATGTTAATAATTAAAGTATACAATGGAATTGTTTAAGCTAGAATATTAAAATATTTTCACAAACTAAATATTATTAAGTTAAAATAACTCTGGGCTCAAATTGAATTCCCAGGACAAGGACGTAAAATAAAGAGAAACAGAAAAGAGGGGGAAAAATAGAAAAACAGACATTTGGGATTAATGATGGTGACCGATAAATGAATGGAAGATAAAGCAGATTATTCAGACTAATCAGAATAGAAGAATAATCAGAAGCAATGATTATCTTTTCATGTGACAAATTAAGGGATTCTCTTGAAGTGAGGTAATTTATGTGATAATTTGGGACTACATGAAAGAAAGTAAATAATATATAATTTAGGAGAATAGTGGTCAATTTATATCAATTATTTGGCTTTATTATTTCAAACACTTTTAATGTAACAAATAATTTTTCTTAAAAAAAGAAATACCTTTTTATTTTGTTATGTAGTTTTGAAGAAAACTGATTTGGTACCATAATTATTTCTGAAAAACGTCATTCAGAGCAGTTGCTAGACGAGTGTTTGATTGAATGACTTATAAAAATGTGTGTACACCAAGGTAAAGAAATCTTTGGGGTCACCTAAAATTCTGCCTAATGCAGTCTCTCCTCTAGCCCTTCCAAATGCAAAATAGTTTTACCCCTTCCTAAGCTTCCCAAGAATCTCATCCAATTCAAGTACAGGCTCATGTCTAAAATTTCACCATTTAAATCTAAATCTCATTATCTAAATGGTCTTAATTAGGGCTAATCAGTTTCCTAGTTATAACCCATCCTGGGTTTAAATTACTCTGCATCTGTGGACCTGTAAAACTAAAGACAAAGTTACATACCCAAGTTACATGCCCTCACAACCTATAATGATAGAATTAGCATAGGATAAAAATTACAAACATTCCTTTTTCATAAGGAATAAAATGCAAGGTAGAAAGAAGTCATTGGGCCAAAGACATTTGGAAATCCAGTTAGGTAAAATCCTACAAGAGTCCCTTGATTAGGTTTCAAGACTTGGGAATAATCCTGTATGGGTCTCAGCTCCATTCTCTGAACTCTTGGTTCCATCACGAGTCATCCCTCCTTAGTCATTAAGGTAGAAAGTGTTGGCAGCTAAGTAGGTTTACCAGCCTGCTTCCCAACAGTAGAATTTTGGGTGTATGACAGCTTCTTTTCATTTCATTCTCTCTCTCTCTCTCTCTCTCTCTCTCTCTCTCTCTCTCTCTCTCTCTCTCTTTTTCTCTCTCTCCTGTCTCTCCCTCCCTCCCACCCTCCTTCCCTCCCTCCCTCCCTCCCTCCCTCTCTCCCTTCCTCCCTCCCCTCCTAAATATATTGTTTATAAATATATTGCAGTGATTCTCAAACTGGATTATGCATCAGAATCATCTTGAAGACTTGTTAGAACACAGATTTCTGCGTCCCACTCTCCAGTTTCTGAATTGGTAGGTTTGAGATGCAGCCTGAGAATTTGCATTTCCAACAAGTTCCCAGGTGATGCTGATACTGCAGAGCCAAGGAATCAGCTCTGGGAACCTCTATATTATGTACTTAAAGAATTTGCTGTTTTATTAAATTATTGCCTTATATTATTTTCCTAGATCACACTGGATTATAACTATCCAGAGGGTAGGATTGACTCATCCCTCCTCTTAAATCTCACTATGTCTAGAAAAGGGCTTTATATATATTGTACATGCACAAATGGTGTTAACCAAAATTAAATGATTATCACTACATTATTTTAAGTGGCTCAATACAAGGGATACAATTCTACTTTGACAAAATTTACATTTTGAAAGGAGCATGTTTTTGCCAACTGATTCATAAAAGTTTTTCTAATTTTATGAACTGGATGACTTTCATAAATTATACTTAGCAAAACAGATTACGTATTTTAAAAATGTCCATAAAAAGTAATTTGTATATTTAAAAATCTCTTATTAAACTTGGTAGAAAATGAGAAATAATGATAAGAGGCAAATAATAAAATAAATTCTAGCATGATCATACTGACCAGTAACCAAAGAAAGTCTTACAAGTCCTAGGTATGGCATAAATGCTTTCACATCTGATATCACGGGGCAATAGTGTTCTTTTTAAAAAGCATCCCCATAATGCTGTCTCAGGTGCTGTGCTATGCTCTACAGACAGCCAAATGGAAGTTAAAATTTTGACTCACAGGCAGGGCTGATTTATTCCATGTTGATTTTATTGACATCATGTGCCTGGTTTGTATTTTAGCCTTTTTTAAAAAGCAAACAAATAAAAAAAACTCCTACTTCTGAGAATCTAATCTGAACAAAGCTGGGTAGCCAAAAACTGGGCATAGTGCTGCTAAAGTAATGAAATCAAGAGAATAGTGGTCCCAAATTTAGAAAAGCTATAAAAAAAGGGGAAAATCCATTTATATTAAATCCAAAATAAATAGATAAGTAAGATGCCAGTGTTTATATATCTAAAAATGAGATCTGTAGGATATAGTAAAGGTTAAATAGTAACTAATTAAAGAAAATGCTTTTAATAAACCATATAGAAACTCTCTTCAAATTACTGAAACCAGAATAAGTTTTTTAGAACCATGACAAAGTTGTTAACTCTTTACTCAATTTCTTAAGTATCTTTCATGCATTTCTTTTTTTAATATACATAGACATAAAATGTTCTTTTCTGTAAATATTTCACAAACCACATTCTCCTATTTAGAGATTTCAACTCTTACAGGATCATTCAAGAACCATTCAATTTGTTCCTTTAAAATTAAACCTAAATACTGATTGAATGAGCGTTATCTTTTAAGCACACCTGTAGTCAAACTCAGGTTTTCTTTTCTGGTTTGTACAATTTCCTCTTGGAAGCAAGCCTCAGAGGACTTTCTGTAATTTGAAAGACAGCCTCAAGATTCAAATTTAGATTTGTTTTTCCCCCATTCTAAATCCCACCCAAGACCATTCTAATGGCTCCAGCTGTGATAGGATAGTTGTGATTCTAATCTTAGACAGCTCATGGTCACAGACAACTGAATCCATTTATACTGAACAGGTACCACAGTACTGCTTTTCTTTCTGCTGTTCTGGCTCTATGGAAGCTATAACCCTTCATGGCCCACAGTCCTTTTCTCTATGCATTGATTTAATGATTTTAAGTGTTTCTACTCTTTCACCACAGAAGTATTGAAAACAGATGAAATCTCTATTGTTTTAATGATATCTTCCATTCTTTTATATAATCTAGTTTCTAAAACCTGTCAACATCCCATGAGTTAACACTACCTTGCTATTAGCCTTCTGAAAGAAAATCCCCAATTTACTCTATTCCATCCCAAACCTTGATGCTGCATTGATTGGATTTTTTTTTTTACTCTTTATTAAACTGATATGTCGATTCCTGATATTCTCGGAAGTTTAGCTCTAATAGAGGTGTCAAATTCATGTCTCCCTCTGTGAAAGCTTTAAAAAAAAAACTTGAGAGTTGTAAATTGATTTTGGATAAAGTTCAATCTCGCCAAACTATTTTTTTAACCACGGAAATAGCTAAAGCTTAAACCTAGGATGAGTATGATGGCTTGTGATTTCCTATTATATCATTTCTAGCCACATGAGGTATGTTAGGCTTCTTTATCCCATTCTCCCACAGACACACATCCCTGCCACTAAACTTATCTACTTTAGAGTTCATAGGCTATTACCGAATAAATGCTTCACAGTCGGTTGATGAGGAATGCTGGGAATCAAAATGAACAAGATTTCCCCAGTTATGAGCATCATTTCAACAAATGTCTCTCGGTACAATTGCCATTTTGCAAAAATATAGATGCTTTTTAGAATCACATCAAACTTAATTCCTATTTCCAATAGGTAAGAAATACTTTTAACAGTCAATCCAAAGTAAACTTGACTCATTTTTCAACTGATTTTTATGTTTTACTGTGTGATTTTTGCATACCAAAAATTAGTGATTTTTAAAAGCTTTCAACAACTGTGAGGCTCAAAAAACAAGATGTCAAACTATATCCAACTTCATTGTATTTATAATCCTTTGCAAACCTTACTCACAACTGCAAAGTGTGGATTTGCCTAAGATTAAATTAATCCCTGTTTACACATGTCACATAATTCTATCTCTTTCATCCCAAGGGACAACACAGAGAATTTCTGATGCATGAGTGAGCATGCTAATTTTAGCCAAAAGGAAGTATAATGACCTAAGAAATGTTCTGTTATGATAACAGTAAAATAGAGAGAGAGCTGAAGTACTACTCACCAATTACCTCCTGTCTCATTCAGACACGCAAGATTCTCCACTGAGAAATTTGGGCAATTTCATGAGGACATTTTAACATCATGAGTTCTCAACTATGTATTAGTGACAAAGAAGGAGTGAAGACCACTGAGATTTCCTAGCATCATGGATGGCTTCTGTATGTTTAGCAAATTTGGAACAGAAGTTTGCGTATTCATAGGTAAGTCAGGTTAGTTGCTACTTCATTGATCATGGGTACTTTGTAGGGTTCAGAGTAATCTTGTAAACAGTCTGAGGGGAATCACAATTTTATTAAAAACTCTGCATAGAAGCAAAATTTGGAATTCAGCATAGTAAAACTGTACATCTCTAGCTCAAGTCCCAAGGCTATAACACTTAAAGCAAGAAGTAAAATTATTTATTAACTAAGGAAACTTAACATATAATTTGATTAAGTCTTTAAGGCATTCCTCTATATACATGTGTACATGTATGGGTGTGTGTGTGTGTGTGTGTGTGTGTGTGTGTGTGTAAACATTTAATAACCTCTGCCCTCCTTCAATATCACTGAAGAACTACAGAAAAGATAGTAATCATCTTAAATGCTATATTCATGATTACTTTAGACAGACATACAGACAAAATTGTTTATATCTATAAACCTTTCTACCCTTTACAATTTTATTTTGTGTTCCCTGCAATATACAAATCTTTTTGAAAAACATTTTGAAGAAAATTCAGTATTTATATTAATAAAATTCTCATTTTAGAAATAAGAAAAATAAAACTCAACATTTAGGTGACTTTCCCAAGTCCTTATGAATATGAAGGGACTAACCTAGGATCTAGGCCCCTGATTTCTGGTACAATAAACGTTCCACACCATAATACTGCTTTTTAATCCAAGCTCTACTTTGTATTTATGCAAACATGTTACCCAGAATCATATTAGTAATCCAGATTTATCTACATTACATTCAGTATGTCACTACCAATAATGTAGTGTAGCGTCTGTTGTTTTTGTTTTTTTGCTTTTTTTTGGCCACCTGGTATATCTTCCTCATCCTTCTAGTCCTGATTATAAACTTATTCCTTAGTTCCCAAGTTTCAGGATACAAACATTGACACAGGGTTGATCACCATGAATTAGAACATTTCTCCTGGACATAGGACTGGTGTGGAAGCAGGGGGTACTAATCAGAGTCCAAGACTATTCTAAAAAGATTGGGAAAGAGATGCTGTCTTTTCCGGAAAAATTACTAAACTGGGAGTGGCTAATGACGGTCATCTTCCCAACCATATGGAGCAAAACTGCCTACGAAATAGGTTGAAAATAGACAAGAAGAAAGACAAAATGGATGGGGAGAAGAACTTAAGGTTCTAGTTTTATCCTCGAAACTGTTGGTTCCTACTTGGCTTTCCATAGAACTTGAGAGCTTTAATAGTGTTCCTGACTTTCTGCTAAGGCTAATCAAAAATAAAATAACATTATGACAATGTTTTCTGGGTTATTCCCATATTATTTCTGATGACAGATGGAATAAGTTTGGTCTTTTTTGACTAACGGAGTATATTAGAATATCTTTAGGAAATAATCTGAAAGAAAAACTCATTTCATTTCTTGTCTTATTAGAAAACTAAATCCCCTTTGTAAGGAAAAATAACTGAAATAATTTACATATAATTATTTTTACTAAAATTAATGTAATTTATTGTCCACTTAAACTTATGACATCTTTATACAAATAATTTCAGTAATTTTCATTTCTTTTTATTTTTACCCATTCTTTAAGTTTTTTTTGCTTATTCCAAACTTAGAGAATTCAACATATAAAGCCTGTTGTAAGAGGCCTTATCTAAATACCGTGTTTCCCCGAAAATAAGACCTAACCAGACGATCGGCTCTAATGCGTCTTTTGGAGCAAAATTAATATAAGACCTGGTATTATATTATATTATATTATATTATATTATATTACATTATATTATATTATATTAGATTAGATCATATTACATTATATAAGACCCGGTGTTATGTAATGTTATGTTATGTTACGTTACGTTATGTTACGTTATGTTATACCCGGTATTATATTACATTATATTATACCTAGTCTTATATTATAAGAATTCAGTCTTTTATATTATATTATATTATATTATATTACATTATATTATATTATATTATACCCAGTCTTATAGTAAAATAAGACCAGGTCTTATATTAATTTTTGCTCCAAAAGACACATTAGAGGTGATTGTATGGTTAGGTCTTATTTTCGGTGAAACATGATATGTGTAGATACAAAACCTTGACCCAAAGCACTGATCTAATTCACTTTTGAAACTTGCCTAGAAATATAAATATTTGTATATATAAATAAGTATATACATATATATATATATACACACACATACATATACCCATAATGTATATATTTGTATTAGAGTTCCATAGAAAAAGAGAAATTATATATAAATATGCACACACACAATAATAATGACTATTACCATATTTAAAATATTTAAAATACCCTATATATTTATTAAAAAGAATTGGCTCACACCCTATGGAGGCTGAGAAGTCCCACCATCAGCCATTTGTAAGTTGGAGAGTCAGGAAATCAGGTGGTGTTAATTCAAGCTGGTAGTATAATTCAGCCTAAGTTGAAAGGCCTGAGAACCAGGAAAGCCAAAGGTGTAAATCTCAACCCAGAGGCAGGAGCAGACCCATATCACAATTCAACCAGTCAGGCAGAGCAGAACAAATACTTCCTTCTTCCACCTTTTATTCTATTCAGGCCTTCAAAGGATTGGATAATCTTCACCCATTGGTGGAAGGCAAACTGCTTCACTGATTCAAATGTTAATCTCATCAGGAAATACCCTCACAGACACCTAGAAATATAATAGTCAAATATCTGGGCACCCCATCATTCAGTCAAGTTGACATACAAAATTAACTATCAAAATAGTATTCACTGTAGGGGATATATCTCTATCTATTGGGATATAGAGGATATGTCTATATTTATAGGGGATGGATGGATAGAAGATAGATAGATAGATAGATAGATAGATAGATAGATAGATAGATAGATAAACAGTGAATAATATAAGGCCAACAAGAATCAATTTAGGTGAGAGTAACAGTCTGTGCTCACATTACAAGATCATTGCAACTAAATTAAGCACAGTTTTGGTTATACCAGACAAAGTAATAATTTATGTGTAAAAAGAATTGTGAAGTTCAAAACATACAGAAGTTTGGCAATAAGAAGAGAATTAATTAATTTTAACTTATATTAGAAGAACATGAGTAAAATTAGTGGTATTTTATTGTCCACATCTGGCATTCTTCAATTCTGCTTAATCAAGGGATTAGACACGTGAGTGGATATAGACGCTGGACAGTCAAAATTGGGAACAAACATTATGTCAAGTTAAGAACAAATGTAATCTATTTTTTAATCTTGCAGAAGGTGTATAATTATTTTTAAATGCAGAGAATATAATGCTCAATGTGGAATATTAAAGTTGAATAACTTTGCAGACATGTGAAAGAACATAATGTTCTCCGCAATTATGTGAAAGCACATACGAACAGTTTATCGCACTATTTCTTTGTGTTAATATTTTCATTAACGTTCTATTTAATACTTATGAAATCTCAATGTCACATTATAACAGATGCAAGAAAAATATATTCTTCTTGCAGTTACTTAAGTATTTTTTATTCTATTTTCTTGATAGCTAGGTAAATATACATTCTAAATGTTTCTCTCCCTACCATATCCCTAATGATAATGCTTCCTAATGATGTGCTTAAAACCTACGAATATTCTTCAGTGAATTTTTCAGATACGATAAAGACAAATTTCTTAACTACTTTGTTGGCTTTAACCTAGTTCTATTAGATTACTCTTTATGGTGCCATTTAAAAACACTTTTTTATTAATCAAAATTACATTTTTAAAATGAGTTGAAGATAGTATTACATTTTTTATGAGCTAGTAACATTAATTGAAATATACTTTCCACAAGTTGGGAAATAATATTTAATGATACGCCACTAAAATGATAGCTATTAAATTTGTGTTACATTAAAACTGCATAAAAATATTTTCATTGATGTTTAGAAATTGATTCTGCCATGTCTACCTGCATAGTAATTAAAATTGTAAATTACATATGTGCTTTTATTAATGTCCTCTATTTGAAAGTTGCAAGAAACAAAGGCAGGCCTATAATAAATGAAAAATGACTAGAAGCAAAATAAAGACTTACTGTTAAAAAATTTTTGAGTAATTGGATTGTTACAACTATGGACTAGGCTACCCTGAAATATATCGAGCTTTCTATCCCTAAAAGTGCTCTTAAAGTAGATGATGTTTGATTCAGATTATTCTACATGGAACTCATGAATGAGTTAGGAAGATGTAATAAATGAACTTGAATTTCTCTTTTATTGTCTCAGTGTTAATATTCTATAACTTTATTAAGCAAAAAATGATTATGGCCTAAGAAAGGAAGAATGCTGAAACATCGATGACTTTGAAAAATAGCAGGGTTTTAAGTAATAGGGACTTCATACCTACATGACAAAAGAAGCAACAAAAGAAGTCATCAGGACTTTAGTACGACTGTGTTGGAAAGTCCAGGATGCTTAGCCATTCCACTCTTGTCCTTTCATGGCACATATCACATTGCTCTGTGTTTAACTGTTTATGTATTCGTATCTCCTACTAGACTGTGAGATTCTTCTAGTCAGGGTCTATGTTTATCTCATTCACTTCTGCATATCCAATAGTCACCAGTGTTTGAAATATAATGTTTCCAATAATAATTATTTAAAAGGTAAAAGCAGTAGAAAATTTATACCTCACCTAATCTCTTCCATAGTCCTGATGTCCTTAGTCATCAGGAAGTACCCAGACTGTAGGAAATTAATCAATAAGCAAACATAAAAATTACATGCACCATGCTTGTAAATAGAATTTTAGGTAACTTGAATAGAAGCTTAAAATTTTAAAATAGCCAAATTTAGGGAATCTCAAGTTTCCTAGACTTTATTCATTTAAAATTTGCTCTTATTCACTCTTATGTATTATTTGTATTCCTCTCTTATATACTAAGCATATTATCCATGTTTCCTATTTTATTTTTCTTATAAATTTATTATTTAGCATGGATTTACTTTTACAGAAAGTTACAAAGATAGTACAGCTAGCTCCAATATATCTTACTCCTATTTTCTACTTTCTGTTATTTTCAATATCTTATATTAGTATGGTACATTTTCACAATTTATAAACTATGATATTAAATATTATCAAAGAAAGTCCATATTTTATTCAGATTCCTTATTTTTTTACTCAATATTATTTTTTTCATGCCAGGATCCCATTCAGGAGGCCACATTACATTTAGTCCTCATGTCTCCTTAAGCTCCTCTAGGCTGTGACCCTTAGATTTTCCTTTTGATGTTTCTGTTTTGATGACCTTGACACTTTTGAGGATCACTGGTCAGGGATTTAATAAAATGTCCTTCAATCTGGATTTGTCTGCTGTTTTTTTAGACTGGGGTTGTAGGTTTGGGGACGATGCACACACACGCAGAGGTACATGCCATTCTTTCACATCATTTCCAGGGCACATGCTATCAACAGGACTTACCACTCTTGATGTTAACCTTATCACCTAGCTGAGGTAGTGTGTCAGGTTTCTCCACTGTAAAGTCATTCTTTTCTCCCTTTCCCTACTATACTCTGAAAGGAAATCACCACAGGCAACCCGCACTTAATGAGAGGGGAGTTATGTTCCACCTCTTTGGAAGTAGTAGAAATTTTGAAATCTAACTCTTTCCTCCTATGATTTCAATTAACAGTAGCCTCAGATTAGAAGAGTCTGATAAATGTAGTAGGTCTTTTTGAGTTTACAAAAGGAATTTCTGGGGGGATTATGTATTAAAGTGATTACACATTAAAGAGAAGTGCTATCTTTATAGACTCTTGAATAAAATGAATAATTACACAGGACTGCTATAGGGTAAAGACTACAACGATCCCTGATAAAAGCTATGTAAGTCAAGAGCTCACAAGAATACTATGGGAGATCCATTACATGCTTCAAATTTCCTGTTTTTACTGAACTCATACAATAAATAATTCAATAAATCAATCTGTCTCTATTCTATGAATGCATATCTAATTCTCTGGAATGGGACCCAAACATCAGTATTTTTCTAAAGCTCCCAGGTAATTAGAATGGTTCACAAGATTATGAACCACTACTTTAAATAAATGGCTTTCAAACCCAGCTACATATTGGAATTGCTATGGGGAGGTTTCCAATACATTTGAGCTTCACACAAATTAGTTAAATCATAATCTCTGGGTATAGGTCCCAGGCATTGGTATTTTATAAATGTTCCCATATGATTCTAATGTGAGACAAGGGTTGAAAACCATTCCTCTAAATAGATTATACCCTCAGTCCCTCAAATTATTCCTGGCTTATAGTAACCATAGGATAACTATTTGTTGAAAAAAAATAATGGATTAGTTAATAAGTCTATAATTAATTTACTTTGATTACACAATCAATAAACAATCTTTTTTGTAGGCCACAGTTTTGGAAGAAAGCAATACAACGTTCACTTAAATTTCAGAAATCATGGTAGGATTCATAAGCTGGCATGATATACTGAATTTGGATTCATTCTAGACAAAGTCAGAACAAAACTGAACAGGACAATCTACCTGAAACAAATTGAGAGAAGTATATTGCTAGATTTGAATACTGAAATATATATTAATAGGTGACATCAGTACAATATAAAACTGTTCTATACAAGTGATCAGCTTTTCCACACATTTCTGTCAAAATGCCCCCAATAAACAAACATAAAAACGGCATCCACCATTTATTGACTATCTAGTATTTTATTCTTTGTATCTTCAGAGATACACATATCTAGAGTATAATCAGTACTGGTCATTCGAAGCTCTGAAACATCTTCTTCCAGCAGTGCTGGAAAAACACTGATTACATTTTTGGTACCAACTGCTTCTTTTTCAATGTCTCTAAGTAAGCAATAGGATTTTTCTCATCACAATTTTTTTTAACAATTGCCATATTATAATTGTCTAGCCAGCAGCTTATATGATATTAGTATAATCACAGTTAAGATTTTGGAAACAAGAGGCATATACACAAATCCTCTACCAGGATGGAGTATTCCAATCTGTCATTCATTCATTCATTCATTCATTCATTCATTCAAGACATATTTTGCAGTGGACGTTTGTGATTTCGTCCACAGTATCAATTCCTACTTCCCAGCAGTCTGCAGTTCCCATGCAGGGAGCCGTATGTTCCAGGAAACCTTTCTATAGTGGTGAAGCATGTGAGCTAGACTAACACAACTGGGTAGCCTATCCCCTTGGCATATGACCATGTAACCCACGCATGTCTAACTGGTGAGACTCTCTTCAGATATGGAGTGATACATATGAATAGGAGAGACCTGAAACTCTAGTAGTCATTTAGCTTCCCTACAGAAGCTAGTCAGAGGATGGAACCAATACACGAAGGAGACAAAGTTGAAAAAAAAAAAAAAAGAAAAAACTGCAGAAAAGTAGAAAGAGACCCTGATATTACAAACTTCTGGATCACATAGCACCTAAACCTAAATCACCTCTGTAATTAAGACACCTTTATAAATGTACAATCTGTACAATCGCACAGAGTCCTGTTCTCAAAAGGGACCGTTACACTTACTTTAATGCTCTGCTGTTGTCTTCTTGAAATTCTTAATAATTTTGTCTTAGGACCTGTGTTTCTAAGTGAAATCCTATTCAACAATGGATTGTGTCAATGAGCAAAAAGATACACATGACAGCAAGTAGCACATGTAGGGCCGTCCAGGGACTCCAAGGGAAAAACCCCATCAGGATCTGGGTGCAGATCCACAGAACCACCAGCGGGAGGAGCAGTGGCTGCTGCCCAGCAGAGAGGAGGGGATCCATGTGGGGGCAGTGCATAGGGCCTGGCTTTCCTGTCTGGGCACCCATCCCACTGGCATCTGCACAGATATTAACTGTGAGGGATGTCAGGATTGTTGACAGTAAATTACAAGAAAACAGAAGAATATACTTGGAAATTGCCATAAAACATATTACAGAATTATTAAAATCCTTTAAAGAGTTTAGAAGCTCTGGTTTTGAAAACTACTACAACCTGCAACACTGCAAAGTATAATAAATATCCACAGGCTTAGAGAAATAGAAATTAAATTTAAAGATAGCCAAGTCACAGTACCTTAAGAGTCAGTAGATAAGCTTCCACATGCTGATTGAGAGACTAAAGCTTTTTCCATCTTGAGTTCCATCATCCCTCGGAGTCCTCTTCTGGATGGGCAGTATCTACATGAGAGAACAGAGAAGAGAGAATGGACAATTCTGTAAGAGATTTTAGAGGCTATTTTCTGACAGTGCTTCGCATGATTTCTGCCCAAATTTCGCTAATCAGAGCAGAGTCATATGACCCCACCAAAGGCAAGGTTTTGGGAAATGTAAGATGATGGATGTTGCAAGGAAGAAAAATGGAATTCAGATATTGGTGAGCACTACCACTTTCAACCCCATGACACTTATGCAAAATTAAGGCCCTCCCCTTTGGGGGAGGGTGTTTATCTTTATCATCCCCACATTCTGCTCCGGTGACTATGCTGTTCCATTTCTCATCTTCTTACATAGCCATGCACCTAGTAAAAAAGGAATTTATATTTCCTCTTCCCGTTTCTTTATACCCTATTCATCCCACTGTAATCTGACCTCTGTCTCTACTATTTTAATGAATACATTTTATCAAAGCCACAAATGCCCTTTTTTTTATGTTTTTGTTTTTTGTTTGTTTGTTTTTTCAACACATCTCTCTCCTTTCACCTCCCCCAAATCCTCTGGACTCCGGACTCTCCCCAGCCACTGGCCAGCGTGTCTCCAGACACAAGACACCTCCTCTCATTTCTCTACTCTTGGGGCTTCCCCACCTCTTGCTAGCTAAGAATTCCCCAAAGCCCAAGACCACCGCCCTCTAAAACCCTCCCCATCCATCTGGATCCACCCGCCTCTGTCCCCTCAACCACTTCCCTACTGTCATGCGGGGCGGCCTGCGGGGTCTCTGCTCCCGCTCCCCATACAAGAACGCAGGATATGGTGAGGCCAAAAAGGAACACCCACGGAGCCATAGGTAGGGGAGTCATACCACTATATTCTCTCTGGCGGCTCTATACTCTCACTGGAGGCTGGATCCACACTGTCCGCAAACCGCCATCCACGCTTGCCAGCCCAGCCGCCATCTCCTTGCCAGCCCCCATCCTTCCTCCTCTCTCTCTTCTCTCTCTCTGCTAGCATAGCCACAGCAGTTATATTAGTGGCCAATGGCTCACTGGTTACAGCTGACGGCCAACTAGCCACAGCTGATGGCCATGCAATCACAGTTGGCCATTTACTACCTGAGCCAGCACCTGCCTATGTGAGGCCGAGAGCCTGGAAACTGCTTTCTGGGGCTCTGCCCCCACTCCTACATTTCCTCACGCCAAGTCCTTTGACTCCTTTTTGGCCCCTTAATTTTGTCCCCAAAACCTCTCATGCAAAATGCCCCAAAGCAGCCTTCGCTTGTCTCCCCCAAGCTCCACCAGCGTCCAGCACCCCCTCCTCTCACCTGGAGAAGAGTCCGGCAGCTCCCTGTAATTGGGCCTCCAGAAGGAGCAGGCGCATTTCAAGACAAGGAATGAGAGCCTCCTGATGGCAGAAGAAGCCGGGATGGCCAGGTTGTAAGGCTCTCCACCTGCGGGGCAATGCAGCAGCTGTCACAAATGACCTCTAATTACAGTAGTCAATGTGAAACTTTCAGAGTTTAACTGAATTAATATTAGGTTGGTGCAAAAGTAATTGTGGTTTAAAAGGTTAAAAATCATTGCAAAAACTGCAATTACTTTTGCACCAACCTAATAGTATATTTTGGCTGACTCCTCCAGGCAGAATAAGTTATGCTTTTATTTATAGTATGTTTTATCATTTAGTCATGACCATTATGGAACTTAGCACATTGTGTTTTAAATAACTTGGACACACATCTTTATGTAGTCCCCTAGAGGTCAGGGACCATTTCTTTTCAATTATGTGATTTTGATCATTATTGTGTCTGAAACATATCAATGGCTCAGTAAACAGTGATTGACAAATAGGTGAATGATTAGCCACGTGGTCCTTCTGGAGAGGAATGATGGCCACCAAGTCCCACCAGGGTGAATGTACCTGACCCCACCACGTACCTGACCCCACCACTTGGGCACTGGTAACCTGGTTCTGGCTGGTGACAGAGGGCAGTAGCTACCACTGGCCAAGAGATGGGAGGGAGAGACTGGAAACCCATCCAGAGAAGGTGGAGGGAGATGGGACTTGTTAGTAAGCAGAGGTTCTAAGTCCCTGGGGTAAGCTAATTTGCAAAGCATATATTCAAAATAGAACTATTAAAACTTTCGTGACAGCGACCCAAGTTGGATTAAACCCCAACTTCTGGGTCTTTGTGTGCACAGAGCCCACTAACACTGCTCTGGCTGCAAGGCCATGAAGCCCCAGTGGTCCAGAGAGCTCAGAGATAGTGAAATCTGTACTCACAGGCATCTGAGGAGGTGGTTGATTATTCATAGTGTGCTTCCATGGAGCGTTAGGAGGGTTAGGATGATATTTCATTTCAATTTGAAAAATATGTTTTAAATTTTTTTGTGTCTATTTATAAATCAAAAACAAACAATATCCTTTAAATGAGGATTCCTTGGAGTAGACTCTCTTTGCAGGTGTATGCCAGCCTGACAGTGACCTGACTTGATAGCCAGTGTAACAGACTATTTGGATCCACCCTTAGGTGGATTTGTGTTTGCTACCCAGCTGATTTTCCTGACTGCCATTCCAATTGCCCTCATTGACTAATGTGACTAAATGCTTTTCCTTCCGTTTCTGTAGACAGCCTATTAGGGTTCTCTGTGTGATTTAATTAAATAAGGTGCTCCCCAGAAATCAGAGACAAAGTCAGAAAATACTTTTTGAAATTGAAACAATTAGGAATACATATAAAATTCATGAAATTAGGTGGAAGGGTCTCAAGGGCACTGTTTCTATTACTTTTCTGCTCATTCTCTCATCCCCCACACAGTTCATATTGGGTGTGAGGATAGGAATGCATCTTCCACTCTTAAACAAAAGACATTGTCCTTAAATGCTCAGGACATTGTTTTGTCACATCCCACCCACTTTTAGCCAATGCTTCCCATATATTCTGTGGAGAATTTGGCAGCTTACTTAGGGTTTTCCTCCCTCCTTCAGGTCTCTCAGGTTATACAGCCCCCCCCCCCCCCCCAAAGGGCTGTTTTCATGATGAATCCAGCACCTATAGCCATTTGATTTTCATGGTAAATTCACCATCTCCATTCCATTTCAGCAGCAACCCACACCTAAGGACACAGAGCTTCCTGTTTCTTTGCATTCTTCACCAGCTTGCTCCCACTACATTTGCTCTTCTACAACCACCACAATTCCCAGTAACTTGCCTTTTTTTCTCTGAAGATGTTAAGCCCTACTGTATTTCTTTTCTTTCTTTGACACCATCCACTCCATCACAGACACCTTGCAAAATGTCAACTTTAATTCATTCACACCATCCTTGTCTATTCCTATGCCTTGTAAGTGGCATAATGAAGGGGGGTGAGGGGGGCGGAATCTAACTATGAACCTTGATACATTCCGCAGGAGATCTGTAGGGATAGCCTCTCATCCACCCTGATCTAGGTAGCTAGTGCCTCCCAGGGCAGAGGCCGCAATGCCCATTGGGCTTGTCAGTCCATCTTGGTTGGGGCCTGGCTTGACTTCCCTGCTCTTTAAGAGTTTCAGTGTGTTTGTCTGGTGCCTGGTAGGAGATGGGGATGCAGCAGCTGGTGGGCCATGCAAGCACACTCAGTCACCAGACAGGATCCCCCGGGCACCTGTGAATGTCTGCAATGGCCCTCCAGGTACCCCCATGCCTAAAGACCATGCCATTAAATAGTAAATTTAAGATATATTTTAGATTGAGAAAGAGGGAGAAAGACTGCAAGAGGAAGAAATTTTACATTTTAGTACCTTGATTAGCACTTGTCTCCTACTATTTGACCAAGACCTACATTTTCATTCTGCATTGAACCGCACGAAGTATGTAATTGATCTTGCTTCCAGCTCTCAGCAACAGAGATGATTCGAAGAGGTAAAGCCATTTACATGCAGTTGGCAAATTCTGTAGAAGGTTCATAAGAACATTCCAGTATTCTTACATAGGCAAATGTCCCCTCCTTTCCCATGGTTACAGTTCTGTGTTGGTGCCTATCTATGACATTTGAAGTGTTAGAGACTGGAAATTACATAAGGTGCAATACTTATAAACTGAATGACTTCAATACACCAACCTCATAGTTTGCTTTAAAATCTGACAGAATTAGTCCTAGGAAAGCTAATTATAATAGTCACTTAATATCCCCCCCCCTTAATCTCAGTTTCCTTCCACCAATACAGCCCAACAAACACCACTGTAAATGGTGAGTTCACCACCTCCTTGAAATCTACTACTGACAAGCTAATGTTAAATGAATATTTACTTTTTCAGATTCTGTGCTCTAATGCATGATCTCATTTAATCATAAAAATCTATCTATGGTAGGAATTAATATCATTCCTATTTTATGTCTCAGGAAACTACCTGAAAAGGGTTATATAATTTCACCAGCTATGCAGTGGGTGGAGTTGAGAACTGCATCATAGGGGACATATGGCAACATAACAATACACAGATTGGCAGGTTGCACATGTCTTATTGTACAGAAAATCTTTGATTTGGGAATCATACTGGAATTTTTAAATTTCCATATGAGCATTAGTTCAGAAATGTGATTTCAAAAATAAAAATCTGTTGTTCTGTTAAAATTACACATTAACTGCTTTAAATCAGAAGACTTCTCTCTTCCACCACCAATATTAATGTGTTTTGATATATTGCATAAGGCTTTTACCACCCTTTTTTTTTGTAATTGTCTACTAATTTAGACAGAATTCAGATTTTTATACAAGCTATAACAGGATATTATGACATAAATTGTGTTATAAAGAGATTTTTGCTTACAATGCACTTGAAGAATTGCATTTTAGACATTATTTCCTCTCATACAGTATTCTGTGTTGTCATACATCTTGAGAAAATTTATCAAATGTAAAATATATTTTAAATAATGAATGTCTTTAAAAATATTCCATGTGAAATTCATTTATTAAATTTAATTAATATAAGAAATCAGATTTTTCAAAATTAAAAATAATTGGTCATTTTATTCACAGATTATCAAAAAATTATATTAAATTTTTTAATAAGTGAAATTTTATTGTCATTTTAGACATGCAGATTATAGAAACAACTCTAATATGTTATCAATAAGCATGGTGAAACAAAATAAACTCCCATAGATATACCAGGGAAAATAATTCATGTATCTTTGAAAGATAATTTTATTTCTAGAATTTTACTATTGGTTCAGACTAGAATGTAAGTTCCCATATCAAGAAATGAGAAAAACTTAAATGGTGATTGCTGAAGCGCAGAGCCCATTTGGAGCAAAAAGATATTGTTTAAAGGACTAAAGATAAAATATGTTTTTATTGTAGCTTTTAGCTTGCTTCAAGATCTATTGCCTTTAAGGTTGAAGAAACACTCCAAAGGGGACAATAATGATTCCAGATACAGACATTATACTCTACTGATGATGTCCTTTCCTCTCCTCCTGTAAGTGGTTTTCTATTACTGATGTATACCAGACCAAATTGTGTACCTTTCTATATGAATAATGAAAGCCGGCATAAGCACAAGAAATATAATGGGGGCTGCTGTAAACAAATACATCTGTTTCATTACCAGTGTTTTATTAACAAATTACTTCCATTAAAGAGATTATGAGGTAGCAAAAAACAATCCAAAATGAAATAGTCCAGGCCTAACTTTCATTTTGTAATGAATTGAGGTGATTTGCCTGCCATTGGCTCAGTTCCTCATTGTTTCTGTGACTGCAGTAGTCTATTTTGTATCTTGAATTGTGAGTGTGCTCTCCCCAGTAGGGCTTTGTGAATCATCTCTTCTAGAGGAAAAAGATGTTTCCAATTAAGTCAAAATATACACCTCTCACCCCCTAATGTGGAGAGTGGTGTGTTTTATGTAATACACCTCATGTTGGAACAATGTGCTAAAGAGACCCATATTTCTTACTGTAGTTGTTTTACAATCCAGTAGTTTCTGACCAAACTATAAGCTTTTTAAGCAGTCATGACTCCAAAAGTTACTATTAGAATCATTTTAATATTAAACCAGTCCTTTACTTCTGAATACTAAAACTTTTATCCTCTAAATTTCTGGGGAGATCCCCAAAGTGTTCTGTTTTGAGCTTGTTTTAGGTGAAGGGAACCAAATGTAGAAAACAGTTATTGTGTTTCAGACCTTATAGTTATTTAGGGTTATTCAGGCCTGTAGAGTCTTTGCTTTTTGCTTTTTTTTTTTTTTTTTTTTTTAAGAGAGTAAAAAGTGATAGTAGTCATATCTTTGTTTCATTTTTCACCTTGATAAAACCAAATGATGGCAGTATTATGCCTGTTCCAAAATTGATTTTGAAATGGTCCTGTTCTATGGAAACCAGCAGTCTGATCATCATAGTTGCTAAAGAAACCTAGTGCTGCAAGATAATTACACGAATATCCTCAAGTACGGAGACTCGGGAAAAAATGAAATAGAAAAGAATTGATTTCTATTATGAGTGCTAGATATATAATCAAACAAATTTTGATTTTATAAAGCTCATTTGAGATTAAACATTCTTCTGTCCTTGAGCATTCCCCATATGTGCATACTATAATGTTTAATTTTTTTTATGTAATATATTTAATAGATTTCATAAACAAAGTTCTACCCATCAGGCAACATTTTACATGAGAATTTAAAAACATAATTGAATTTTGGAAAATGCAAATAATTATTTTTTAATTTAGTTCTTATATGATTGAGGACTTTCTGTGTATTTCCAAAGTAATGTAGTTCTTTCTTTGTTTGTTTGTTTGTTTGTTTGTTTTGGCCAATCAAAATAGCAAATATTCAGAAGAATAAATTTGGAAACCAGAGAAAATTATAAAACAAAGAATAAAATAACCATTAAAGCCCCAACAAAAATTATAAAACAAATAATAAAATAACCATTAAAGCCCAGAGAAAATTATAAAACAATAATAAAATAACCATTAAAGCCCTAACAAAAGAAATTACTCAGTATTTTATAATTCTTCTCCTAAGCAATTATTTGGTTTAGAAAAAGGGGATTTTACTATTTATAAAGCTGTCCACATTTTTCCTCCAAAAAAATGAATCATTTCAAAAGAAGAATTTTAGGTAGCAAAGCAGGATTACAAAAATCTAGATCTCTCAATATTAGATAAAATGAAGGGGAAAAAAAGAAAAGAAACAACCAAGCAGAAATCTCAACAGCTACAAGCAAACTAAGATAGAAGTAACCTTTCATACCATAATCTTTGAAAAATCTTGAGCAAGGAAAGAGTTATTTTATAACATCTGGAAGTCATTTCACAAAAGAATGTGAGTGAAGAAAATCTTCAAAATTCCCACCAATAACCACCAATTTGAAGATAAATTGATAAACATGGTGAATAGGCAGTCTGGGAAAAGCAGAGGCTCAAACCCCACAGAATAAAAGCCCCTGGCCGTTTTCAAGTTGATAATGGAGAAAATAAAATGGAATAAGCAGCATTACTAACAGAGTCACTTAGAATACATTCAGGAGGCCATTGAGGAAGTGGGGCCTATGCACATCCCGTGCCTGCCTTAGTTCTTGGAGCTACGATTAAGTTGCTAACCTGTTGTTAAACTCAACTCAGGCTGAGTCATAAACATTCTGCAACAACACCTGCTGTCTTGACACATGCAGACTTTACATCCTCCTTGTATTTTTCACCCCTTATTTGCATACTGTAACTAACCAATCCCTGTTAACCTAGCCAGCAATCCTTTGTTTGCATGAAGAAACTACACTTTGCATCTTTTGCCTTTTTTCATTCTCTCTGAAGCACAGTTTGGGTTGCTGCTACCTGAATCTGTGTCTCTTCGTTTGCAACTCTTTTGATCAAATAAATGCTTGTTTGCCCTTTATTGTAGTCTGGACCTCTTATTTGGTTAACAAAGTGCTGCATGATGAACTGGAGGGAAAGATTTGAGGTACCCAAGTATTCCACCAAGGGATCATTACACTCCCTCTAGCTAAGTGTAGGGAACTCTAGTTCATACCATTTCACATAAACCAAGAAGTGTAAGAAATGCCCAGGATATCCAACAAAGGCTACATTTAGTTCCAGCAAAGCTTTTCCTTCAAAGTGGACCAAGGAGTCACATCTCAAGTCACAAACTGTAGTTGGATAGCAGAATAAAGCTAGGTTTCAGGTGTAGTAGTCATGGAGTCAAGGAGAACTAATCTACAAGAGTCAACAACAAGCAAAGGTTTTCTCAGAGTAAGATGAGTAGAAGATACATGGCAAGTAAGCAAGCATACAGCAGAAATAGATAAAAGAAATGTATATCACATTTGAAAAAACGTCAAAAAGCCCGATCTCAAAGGAAACCCAACACAAGAAAAAGGAAAAGAAAAAATAATAACAATAAGCAGCAATTCTCTGAGAGTGCCTCACAATCAAGAAAAAACAGGAATATTACTTAATGGGACCAAAATAAATCTTATAGAAATAAAACTAATTAGGAACATTGTGGAATAACTAGCCATGACTAAAAATCATAGTATTGATATAAATGAATTTTCTACTGGGAAAGAAGTAGATAATCCAACAAATGAAACAAACACTATAATAAAAGCAGTATATTAAAACATAAAACGGTACACTACATTTTTTAATAATGTGGCGTAGAATGAGTCATCAAAATATGTGATTATACCATTGAACTTGAAAAATAAAGAATTCTTCAGGATCCTTGCAAAAAATGTCACCAATGAGAGTTAGAAGGGTACCTAATTATACTGGTCTCAGATAGTTCCATAACAATTTTAGACACCAGTGAAACAAATTATCAATAGATCTGAGGGGATTATATTGTGATTCAAGTATATCATAAACAGCCATTTCTTTGGTTCGTATACAATGGCGATACAAAGATTCCTGAAAATTAGTGAATTCAGAGAATCTGTGTGTATATGATATGTATATAATATACATGTAAATATATATAATAAACACACATTTATTGCATGAGTATTTAATATGGGTGGGAGGAGAGAGAAAGAGAAAGAAACCAGGAATGATATTCACCTAATATGTTATTACTGGATGGAGATTTATTTTAGTTATTTTGCTTGAGTCTTCTGCTTGCTTCTTAAAATAATGTTTATGTATTATTTTGTATAAAATAATTAACTGTTTATTCTAAAAAGTTTAAAATAAAATTTTAATCATTGTTGAATATTCATTTTATGTATATAATGATTTAATTATAATAGTTTACATTTCATTTATTTCTATTTTTTACTACTGTAAATCATATTGTGAGGAATATTTTTATATATAAATTTTTGTATCACGGATTATTTCTAGGAATTGATTCTAAGAATTACTCCTTCAAAAAATTACATTATTTTAAGGTTTCTTTAGATATTAATACATTGCTTTTCAGGAAGAGTGTCTTCATTTACACTTCCATGAAAAGTGAAAAGTGTTTATCTAACTACACCTTATGCTCAACTAAGCATTTAAATATTTTTCATTTTTATTTTCTAGTCATATTTCTCATGTTAATTGTGTTTTTACATCCACTCTCTGTTACTAGTAAGCTTTTTTATATATTAAAGACATAAATTGATATGGCTTTTTTTTTTAACTTTATGTAAAGGTCATCATTCTGTATGTGGTCTTCCCATTCAATGCTATCATAATAAGATTGCCTGTGGTATTTCACGTAGCTTTAATTCATCTTTCCTGATGCATAATATTCCATTGTGCAGCTGCAATAAAATCTATTTATCGAATTTATGATGCTTCAGGGTTTTGTTCTCTAGTACAAAAATACTTTACTAAACCTTAATTGTACACATTTCCTGGTGCACTTTTGAAAGAGTTTCTCTTGGATAAATACTTAGGAGCTGAACTATTAGATCATAAGAGAAGCAAAAGCTCTTTTTTACAAGAAAATGCCAAATTGTTGTCCATATTGATCATCCAATTTTTGCTGCTGCCAGTATAATGGACCCCAGTGATCCAAAACCTTCTGTAAAGCTACATATCATCAGATTTACTTTCCACCTATTGAAGGGGTCTAAAATGGCATCTCATAGCTATCTTGATTTGTATTTTTGTGATTATTAATGAAATTTATCACAGTATATCTTCTTTAGCCATTTGTATTACTTTTCGTGCAAAATACCTGTTTATGTCTAAATATTTTTGTCAGTGCTGTTTACTTGTTTATTGATTGCTCTGTAAGAATTCTCACGCAATTGGAAATTAACAATTTGCTTACATATGTTGCAAATTATTTTGCCAGTTTATGTTCTGTCTTTTCACTTTCTCTAAAATGCATTTTCATTAGCTGAATTTCTTAATTTTTACATAATCAAATTTGTCAGTCTTTTACTTAGGATTATTGCCTTGTTTCTTATTTATGAAATCTACATTTTCCAAGTCCACTTTTATAGTAGTTACTCCTTTGTTCAATAATCTGCTATGCCATGCCTGTCATAAATCAAAGTTCCTCATAAGTAGGGGTCTTCATCATAATCCTCTATTTTCTTCCATCGGCAATTGTCTATCCCTGAATCACCCACACACAGTCTTAATAATTTCATTTTATAAGTTTTTTTTATTTTTATTCTGCTTCCTTTCTTTATTTTCTCTTACTGGGGAAGTTTGCCTAGTCTTCTCCCTTTGTATTTCTATATAAGTTTTAGAAACAGTTTATTAATTTAAGTTTTTGACAACACTGAACCTAGATTTAGGTAGTATTGACACATTTAAAATATAAAGTGCTCATATACAAGACCATTATATATGTTTTCAATTATATATTTTCATGTAAGAGTTACCCTGTATGATAATTTTTATGAATGTTAAGGGTTATCATTATTTAAAGGGTTTATTAGTTTACAATTATTTTTAATGTGTTTAAAACAAAGCAATACAATATCTGAATTTTGGAATTTATTTATTTTTCTCCATGCCATTTTTGATGACACGCATTTTTTTCTCTAAAACGTATCTATATCTATATACCAATACTTATAATATACAATATATATTTTGATATAATTTATAATATATAAATATACCAAAATATATTGAAATATATTAAGCATAAGAAAGAGATACCCACAGATAAATTATATATATATATATATATATATATATAGCCTATATTATAATACATATAATATACACATCTCAAGGATATCTACATAGCCCAAAATTTCTTATATAATCATACTGAGATAGTCAATTTACTTCTTTAATTTTAACTCATTTGATTTTTCAAACATTGATAATGTTGTTAAAAGAATCTGATCAGTATTCTTTATCTACATTTTGCTGTGTTTATAAGGCCTTTATGTGCCATGAAGCTATCTTGTTTAGACGGAAAATATTATTTTTTAAGCTTTAGCAAAGATCGTAGTCATTTTTATTGACATAAAGTAAACTTATTTTTTTAACACTTTCTGCCTTAATTCTTCAAGAATATTGCCACTCTGCTTTTTTTTTTTTTTTTTTTTTTTTTGCTCATGATAACCCTACATGTTTGACTAGCCCTTTATTTTAATTATCTCAGATGTATCTGTGCAAATAGCAAGTAGATTGTGGCTAAAAATATATTTTTAGGTTTATATGTAGATCGTTATTTTGGGGGGGAGGAAGCCCTGTGCCTTACATGTTTTTATATCTCATGAGCAGTCTTCACACTGTTCTGGGCATGAGAGGTGCCCTGTAGGAATGTGATCTATTAATTCTGAAATAACATTATTTATGAATTGCCAATATGAACTGTCATAGTTTAAAAATCTGGAAACCCTTTGCCTTAGATATTAGTTTTTTATCAAGATGCCATTTCATCTCTCTTAACTACCCTATCTCTAGCTGAAAAAGAAAAAATAATTAAGTTTACTCATCAGGGATACAGTCAGAGATGCCCAGAGTAGAAGGCACTAATACAAATACTTAGTAATATTACTATACCTTCCATAAAAATTAGCACAAGTGCTACTGGTTTATAACAAAATAAATTCCCAGATCTTAGACACTACTTTTTCACCATAAAGGTCACAGCTTAAACTTCCACTGAGAGGGTATGAAAGCTTTCAATGATTCAAGTCTAGCCAGGAACCAGAGAATTGAACTAATTGGTTAAGTCTGTTCAAGGTGACAAGCTGCAGGCTGGCAGAGAAAACATTTCAAAACCAGGCTGAAAATGCTACATCTAATTTTACTTACGATGTAAGAAGAAATCCAGAAGACTGGTCTGTTTACTGGCAATGAAACATATATTCCCACGCTATTCTCAGATCATCTGGGAGGAGGTGTGCTCTTGGATGAAGAAGGCAGCTCGTCTCTGTGGGTCTTTACCTAATTATTATAAAAAAATGATTGTGGCATAATATAAAGTTTGACACAGAGAATGGACATAGTTTTGTGACAAATGTAAACACTGTTATTTAAAAATCTCTCTTTAACCTAATATAAAAAGGAAGTAAACAAATATTTAGCACTCTAAATTATGATACAGTATATATACTTTTTTCTAATTCAGTTTCCTAAAAGATAATTCAGAAGGTTCAGAATTATATCTTTTCAAGGATCTGTGTGCTGTGTGTACTTACATATATCATTATGTTCCGTGTATGAGGACATGTGTAAGGGTATGTCACATAAGGATATGTTGCAGACAAAAAAGGAAGTTAAAGTTCATTGGTGGCTTTACAAGGTCCAGCTGAACTGTTTAAGGAAAACCCTGAATATAAAATCTTGCTAAGCAGACAGTGGAAATCATTGCACCTAACTTTCTATTTTCTTTAATTACTTCGATTTGTAATCATTCATTCATTTTTGGAATTGTGTGGCCTCCAGTGGTATGTGGAAAAAACATACAATAAAAATATTTCAAGACTTAATGTATCTATCTCCTAAGATGAAAAACTCTAAAAGATGCTAAGTATTATTTTAATTTAAAACAATTATATATGCATTACTTACTTAATACAATGCTCTCATTTGACAATTTTAGATTTTAGTCCCACTCATTCCAAAGCTGCTGCTATTTATAGATACATATGTGTAGGAAAATTATATGGAAATCGTTATTCTAATTTTTCTTCATGTTGTTTCTTACATTTTCCTCAGAGGACAATATCAGTATATAGACTTTTTATAAGATATTTTCCCCAAATTAATAACAATTATTTTTCAAGAGTATAATCAAATCTTACAAATTTGATAAGGAATATTATAGGCATATTTCCTTTAACTAAAAATTAATCTTTAATTAATTTAATTTAAAATATATATTTTCTAGATTATATAATTTTTACCCAAAATCCTGCAACATTTACAAATCATAACACTATATCAAGTCTAACTAGTAAGACAATGCATAGGTATCAAAATGAATGTTACTATAAATTGTTCAATATGAAAAACTGTCATTTGTATCTTGGTCAAGAGTCACTATGTTGAAAAACCTTAAATGGCAGAGTGTAATTAAGCTTGTGAATTTACTAATGTGTTCTTCCAGAAATATTGGACTAGCTATTTCATATCTTCGAAATGTAATACTATTTCAACTTCATTCTATATTTTAATCAATTGCCTCTCTTCCCTATCCTGATAAAGAAAAAATAGTATTGATTCAAAAGGGAACATCAAGAAATAAGAAAAATGAGAACTATGTACCACTTGCCACAATCAACATTTAAGACATATGGTGCTAAGTACAGAACAGGGATTACCCCTGGGATTGCCAAAATTTCTTTTGGGATGTTCCTTTTTTTTTTTTTTTTTTTTTTTGTTAAAACTTACAGATTTGAAGCCTAAAAAAAAATTGAAAACAGATGGTCATATGCTCCACAGTTAAAGTATTTTCAAATTTATTACAAAGTTATTTTCCTGCCGGTGGAATTATTCACTAGATTATATATATTAAAGACTTTTCTCAATTCATCATGTTTACTAGCACAATTACCCTCATATCATAAAGAAGGAGTTTATAACTAGAGATTAGAAGATAAAGACAATGCTGTATTTAGTTAGAAACATAGAGTGATAAGAAAATACAAACTAGGTGTCTACTTATGCCCTTTATAAGAGATTATTCTGCAGCTTTATCATACTTATACTAGTAGGATAGCTGAAGAAAATGAAGCATAGGAATTTGTGAGCTATGTACTACTGGCAGTTATTGGAAATGGGTTTTTGATTTAGTTGCCAACTGAGAATTCAGAAACAAAATAAACCCTTTCATAGCCATCAGAAAATATGACTTTCTAAATAAGAATAATGAATATTGTCTAGATAAATGATCCCCATGTTAATTCATCCAACATATTTCAAAGCAAGAATGGCACTATTTTAATAGAATTCTGATGGTGAATGTCTAATATTGAAAAGTCACTTGTATACACACATAAAACTGTATTATATAAAACTCTGTGAGAAACATAATTCTCCATGATGAAATTGACAAGGTGAATATGAAACTCTTTGAAAGAGCAAAATTCTTCAGAGTTGCCAATCTCCCTTAATGCTGATATTACCAAGGTGTTTAAGGTGGGTGAAATTCAGCTCTGGTTGGAGTATGTTTCTGGGTCCAACAGAGTGATAAGAAAGGTGTTCTTTGGGGAAAGTTTTGTATTTGGGGTACATGTTTGAGGTATGTTTTGAAGTCAATAGAGTCCGATGTCATGTTTGAGTTTCTATTTAATTTTATTCTTCTGTCAATCAATATTTATTGACCACATTTATGTTTTATTTTTAAATGTTTCAGATATTGGTAAAACATAAATTCCTATAATGAATATCCATATATGCAACATCCAGCTTTAACCATGTTAATGTTTTGTATTATTTATTTATTAGGATCAAGATGCAAAAGGTTAGGTTAAACAGAGACAACATGAGACCAGCCAGCATCAGAAATTTCTAAGAGAAAACTTTTTTGGAGAATTATTAGCAGTCACACTTCTCTTCCCCAGCCAAATAAAATTAGATAAAATACTCAAATATTGGTCACTAGTTTTGTTCATTTGGGTGTGCTAAAACTGAGAAGCGGGTTAGTTATCAATTTGCTAAAAAATAGATACTAGGAATTTTGGTGCAGATTTGACTGCTACTGTACACCTTTTCTTATCCTTCCTTTTTCTAACTTGAAAAATGCTAAAACACAAGTAATGTATTATATATACAGAGGGTGCCAAAACAATGTATACACATTTTAAGGAAGGAAAACTGTATTAAAATTGTAATACTCAATATATGCCGATAACAAAAGATGAATACAAGTCACATTTGACTTCTGCAATTATAAGAGATGCTCAAAGTGGTTACATCAGCATCCAGACTCTTCTGATTACGGGGAACTACTTACTGCTTGAGCAACACTGACCAAAATGTCCACTTGTATACATTTTTTTGGCACCCCCAGTATGTATACACACAAATTCACATGCTTTGATAAGCTGATACACATACATGAATACCAACATATATGTTTATTTGCATGAATACAAATAATAGTTTACTATAGTAGTTGGTAACATTTTTGAAAATCAAATCTGACAATTTTCATTTAGGTTTCAAGCACCATAACTCACTTTGCACCTAGCCACTATACTTTAGGAGAAGTCCTAAAACTTACAAACCCATTCACAGACCTTTAGAAAATGTGATCTGGAATGCTTACTCAGTTGGAGGTAATGTCTCTGAGAATTTAGAGATATTTTCTCTAAAATATTATTTTATGTGAAATATTCTTCATCAATTCAATACAGGGCATTATAAGTAGACCTAAATTTCCTAAGAAGAGCTCAGGTGTCGTATGTTTCTCCAAAGAATGTGGAATAATATAAGGAAGAGCAAAGGACTAGCTCTTCATCACCAATGGCCAAAACTGTGGCCACTCCAGTGGGAGAAAGTCTAAGAAGAAGCTCAGTGTTTTTGATACTATGCCTTGAAGTAAACTCTTTTTTCCCTGGACCTTTCTTCTTCGACAAAGTTCAGCTTGACTTTCTAAATAAGATTAATGCTTATGGTCGACACAGATTATTGTGATGTCAGTCAAGGCATTGCTCTTTCCTCGGTGACTAAAACAATATTGGTACTGGCAGGTATGAAACACTCTTTCCAACATGGGCAGACAGTGAGTTCGGTGTGGCATCTGAATCCAAATGAGATCCTGTATTAATTGCAAATGGTAAAAACCTTTGCTTTCATTTTCTAATTAAGATTAATGACGCTGGTTTGAAGCGCTGATACCAAGACCCTGGCGTTAGCAGCAATCATTTCTCAACTGTGGCAAACATACTTTTCTTTGGAAGCACTTCCTACTCCAAAATAAGAATTGGCAAAAAGGTGGTGTTGAGAGGGGCAAGAGATTCGATAGCAGCATTTCTTAAGACTAAACCACAAATATATGGAACCTACAAAAACCTCAGGAAAAGCACTTTTTCAGGCAGTACACACCCTGCCAAAACCAGCTCTCCAGAAAATGCGCTCAGCTATTTGAAAAACAAGGGGCTCCATGTTCTTGAATGAGATTCTATTGAAAGTTATAAATAACTGGTAAAAATAAATGTTTCCAATTAAAGTGCTTCTGGATATCTGTTGATTGTGAGTGAGATGATTTACACAGAGTGCACAGCCGGAGCACAGGCACGCCATCTGGAATTACTAACCGAGAAACCCATAAACTCATCGATGTATTACAAGACTTACTGTCAGGCCTCCATGGAGTAGGTATCATCAGATTCTAAAGCTTCACATTTAAACCACTTTAGAATTCACTTAAGACAGAACATGTTTCATTCAAAAAAGTCTCTCCCTTTTTGGACTGTGTTGTATATGCTCTGAAAACAAATTCCTCAGAGGGAGATGAAAGAAAATCTGGGGAAACAGCAACCAGTAAGTTTTTTTCCTCCCAGCTGCTTTGTCAGTTTTAGACAGCCACAGAAATTATACCACGGATTTTGTTCCACAATCAGTAATACACGTCATGTCTGAAAACATAGACCTCTTTGGAAGGATGACTGCTTGGTGCCCTTAGGATTTTGAGGTGGGTGTTTAAGTTTTTTTTAGAATTACATGAACACAAGAGAGCTTTTGTATGCCAAGACATACATGTTCTTTAAGCAAACAAAAGTGGAAAATTTTAGCACATTCCATATTAATAGAAACAGAATTGAATTTGCCTGAGTTCTGTTTATGAATGGCATTATTTATACAGCTGTGAATTGTATTGAAACATGACAATGTTGGGAAAAAATCTACATTCATTGAATTATCCAGCTGACTTCTGTTTTTTTAATGCACACTCATCATAAAAGCTAAAGCATCATTTTTTTTAAAAATATGGAATACTTTTAGAACAAAAGTTTCAAAATCGTTTCTCTTCTGGTATAACTGCTTTAAATTGAGTTATGACATATTGAAATGAACTGTATACATGGATTTATTTTATTAACATATTTTATCCTTTCCTTCCTTTAGGTGTAAGAACCTTGTTCTCTAAACCTAAGTGAAGTAAGAATCCTATCCTCCAAATCCATAGTAGTTTCTACTGAAATTAATTGATTATATAGAAACTATGGGGTTTTATCTGAAAATTTTTATCCGTAGCATATTAAGATTCTTCTAGCCACTCTTCTTAAAATGGGCAAAACAAGGTGTCAGAACATTTTATTTCTTTTCTAAAGTAGAAGGCAGAGTCAAATTCATGAAACATTTTGAGAAATCAATATTAAAATGACTCAATGAAAATCAGTATAAAATGGTGTGCTCAGAATCAAAAGCTCCATAACATTGCCAATGCTGACCTCAGTTTCATTGCTGGGAATGTTATACTAAACGGGCTTGTTCACCCCAGTAATGACAATTAAGACATTTAAACAGGCATGCAATGCAGCACGTAAGAACACACAGAAGTGAGCAGGAGAGGGGATATTTGGGGCGACGTTAGTGAGCCTTGCCTAGCTATAACCTGTAAGTTCCTTCTGGTCTCTTTCTCCCTGTTGCCATATCCCACATATGCCAAAAAAGTGAGTTTATGAATAATATCAAACTTTCTATACATCATTTATTGACCTTTATATAGTTAGTTAATTGGCAGAACTGGCCATTAACATATTGACTTGCTTTTTCTTTTCTTCTTTTTTTTTTTTTAATCAACTTTATATCACCTATATAGGGCCTTTCTTGATAGGCATTTTCCTTATCATCTTTATTCCAAAACAACTCAGCTTTCTGTTGTATTTCGTTTATCTAAAATTCCTAAGTTCCATACTTTGTAAACCCATCTTGATATAAGTTTCTATTGCTATTTGAAAAAAAAAAAAAAAATACCACGAATTCACTAGCTTAAAACAACACAAATTTATCATCTATGTTTCCGTATGTCCAACATGGGTCTTCCCAGGCTAAAATCAAGGTTTTCACAGGGCTGTATTTTTTCTGTTGGCTCTCAGCAAGATCCTGTTTCCTTGCCTTTTCCGACTTCTCCATGCTGCTTACATTCCTTGGCCGATAACCTTCTTTCTCCATATTCAAAGTCAGAAACTTCACATCTCTCTGACCCTTTCTTCCTTTGTTTTATCCCTTTCTTTGACTATAGCCTGGAAAAGTCTGCTGCTCTTAGAGACTCATGGGAATAGATTTAACCCAAGAGATAATCCACAATAATCTGGCAATCTCAGGGCCCTAACCGTAAATCACATCTACAAAGTCCCGTTGTCCTGTAAAGTAGTATATTCACAGGTTCTGGGGATTATGATGTGGACGTCTTTGGGGGTTATTATTCTGCCTAACATAGCACCTGAATAATTCTGAATCTCATTTTCTGTGATTCAGCTATCATATCCTCAGATGACTACAAAAATGGAGATTCAGATTTGGTAGAAGAACTGGAAGATATTTGGGAAAGATCTACATATATGCCTCTAAAACTCATTATTTTTAAAGAATAAAGTCATTGATTTGCCAGTAAAAGAAAATTGTGGCTGCTGTCTTCAATACCTCCAATATCTTACTTACATGCTTCCAATCAGCAGCTCAACCAGTTACAAATACACAAGTACTGTCCTTGTCTCTGTAATTATTCATGTAAATGGGGAATAAAGTAATTGCCTGTAATATTGAGTTTATCCTTTTCACTGATGTCATGTCTTTTTTACTGCATGTTTTGCCCTGATCTTTTAATTCTTATTTTCTAATTGTTTCCCAGAATTTTAGACCTGCCTATTTTCTTGAATCACTAATTTCTGTTCTCCAACGGATTATTCTTCTGCCTAGCTGAGCATTCTTAACCTTAACATCTGAATATTGCCCTATAGGCAATATCTGGATGTACCCTCCACTTAATACTGCATATATTGTTACAACGTCCAGCTCTATTGTTGTCCCTGAATCAGTTTCTGCAAAAGAAAATAGATGTCATTCTCATTTTAGAATAATATGAAGAGAGGCTAATAAGGAGATTATTTAGAAAGTTTCAGAACACCACAAGAGACTGTGGAATAACAAGGCTAGTGAAAAGCTAAATTGTTATCATCCCAAAGGAACAAGAGAAGGAAATGGTTATCGAAATACATAAGGTGAAAGTCAGCGGAGAAGGTTGTTGTTGGATGAGCAGTGAACTTCGCTGAGTGATATAGCCAATCCAAGATGACTCTGTGAGAGTCAAAATCAATATCCTTCCCATTGGCTGAACCCTACTGGAAGCCAGAAAGCTCACTGCTATGACCCACATGGGTGAATCTCCTGGCTTAGAGAGCAGAGTGGGAAAGAATAGAGAGTAAAGTGGGAAGGACAAATGGAAACAATCTAACAATCCCTCCCTCCCCACAAATTTACATTATGGTCCAATCTATACTCACCCTGACCTGAGCTATCTTTATCCCAATTTCTTGTTCTGAATCCAATTCTAATTCTGTTTCTGGTATCAACTTAGACTATCCAGGTATAATGCAAGTAAGTTAATTAAAAATCATATTAGAACAAAAATAACTTATGATGCCTGTTCAACATAAAATGTAGTGATTGACATATCTTAAATATACAACTCCTTTCATTTGGTCTTCCATTCCTAATGTAGTAGGCTAAAGGCATTCCAGCCTATCAATCAGGGGCAATACACTGATGAATTTTTCTTATGTTTATACGTAAGACTTAAAAGCTAATTGTTTAGTTACCTAGATAGAATTTAAGTCTCATAAGAACTCTTGTCATATAATTTTGTATGGAGTTGATTTTCTCATGTAAAAATGAAAGAAGAGTAAAATAGTAGCAAAAACTAGAAACAACTGAATATAATAAAAGATAATTTTACCTGGCCATCAGTTTTAAACCACTTAGTTGAAAATAATTAGTTTCTGGAAACATCAAAAGAAGACATTTGTTAATGTGTTCATTGTTTTCATTCACCATAGCAGGAGCTGTTTGATTCATTTTCATACTCCTAATATCCAAGCTGAACTATTCCTGGTATGTAGAAAATGTCCTATAAATATGTTTGTTTAGTTACGCAACTTTTATCTTTCTCATGTAACATGTATATAGGCAGAAGTTATTTTTTATATTAGTCATTGATTTCGCATGTCTACTAATGCAGATGTGCTTTCATATTTGACCAAACTCATTCATTACAGAGGTATCACAATCTCTGTGATCTAATCCATGAAATATACAGTATTTTTATATTAAGTTAAGGTTCTATGACCGGCTCCTCTAACTGGTCTTACCATTCCCATCTCTTCCCATTCCATGCTCGCTTAGGTCATATTTACAGCTCCAAACACGATGCTTCTTTGCTGAAACATGGATTTTTGAGCAGTTGTGCACTGTCTCCTGAATTAAGAACATGCTCCTTCCAGAAATACTCAGAAGCCTCTGCTATGTAGTCTCTACTTACCTTTCCAGATCAATTCCTCAGTACCTTCTTATACAGAACCCCTAGTCTATAGGGCACATTTGTGCAAATTAGAAAAAGGCATCAACTTTGGGAAGATAAAGCACTGAAGGCACAAGTTTAAGCTAGAGTACATGAATGCTTTTGTGAGACGAAAAAAGTCCCTTCCTTTAAGTGGACATATCTACACATCAGGGCACATGGCTTGTCTGGAAAACCATGGCAAGACATCAGCCTCCCTGTCCCTATGCACTGTATGTTCCTGTTAAATGAATCATCTGTTATTCTCCAGAGTCCCCGCATTATTCCCTACTTTGGTGCCTTAATTCATGTTATTTCTCCCTATGTATGCATTTGGACCCTTTCTTAAATTTTCCTAAACTTCTACCTCACTCGGTTAGTCACTCAACCTATATTTTATGTATGTCTATGTGTCAGGTCCTATGACTGGTATTAGGGGTACACAGAAAATGTAGATTTCTTATTCATGAGATCTCTTTTCATCCCCACAACTCAATATGATTATTCTTTCCCTTAACCTCCTTGTGTATGTCTCCAGCATACATAATACTTTATGTGTACTTCCCATTGAGAATTTGTACTTGCTGCTGTCTCTAGTGATGTTTTGGTAAACATACATTTTCTTTACTATTAACTGGATGGCATAGACTCACAATTCTTGATATTTAGAACAATGCCTAGTTTTGTAACTTGAGGAAAAGAATTAGACTTAATTGAGTTATTCACTACCTGCTCTGTAACTGGAACTGCAACATTACGACTGTAACTCAGCACATATGTCAGTAAAGTTGAGTGCATTTTCTGTTCCATTGCACCTTGAGTTACTTGCAGATTACACCCTTTTGCTAGAGTTCTCAACCAACATTTAGTGGCACCTTTCAGACATGTGGCACTTGCACAGCTGGAGACAGGATGGTAAAATTATATACGTAGTTCTTTTATTCTTTTTCCTTTCTTTTTATTTTTGGCAGCTCTTCACCTAATGATGAAGATTATTTTTTATACGCTCTAGCTTTCTTCTTCCACTTAATTCCCCATCAACACCTGATCCAGATAGATATAGCTGTCAACATCTTCATTTTCCTCTTTCTATTTATTTTGACAGATCCCTTGGTGCAGTATTAATTTTATCCACTTTACCGTGGAGGTGATTATTTCAACTTATTTTTATGCTACTTCTGTATATAGATGTGCCATTCAATTCCAGATATGATTGGTATGTGAAAATGGAAGTCATACTGAAAATGAACATAAATTTGGCCTATTTATCGATACTTATTTACATAAAGTATTTTAAAATAAAATATTTATTTTTTTTTATACTCAAAGAAAATATCTAGAAATTCCCAGAGAAAAGCATTGGACTTTCTAGTCCAGCTGTAAAATAGCTCTATCTTCCATAATTAGGACAATACATAGAGAAAACAGATTGAAATTGTTTGAAGAGAAAATAAGAAATGAAGATGACAAAGAGACAATAATTTTATCAGTTTCTTTAATACGTTTTTTTGGAGTTAGTGCTAGAGGTGGGTGTGAGATAAAGAAAGGACATGATGGGAGCCAACAGGGTACACTTAATCTGATGATGTGTATTAATGGAGAACTGATTCTTCAAGAAAGTCAGTTGGGATGAAATTCAAATAACAATTCCTCATCGTCACCTTATCTGACCTATCAGAGGCATTCCATAAGTTTGACCACTCCTTCATGCCCAAAACACTTTCTTCGTTTGTTATGTCTGATACAACATCTTCCTAGATACTGCCTCTACTTCAATGGTTATACCATTTTAGTCTTTTTTGCTAATTATAATATAATGTTGTATAATAGAACTTCTTATAAACACTCAGATTGTAAATCAGTAAATCTGGCAATTCTGCAATTCTAGGAAGATTCCAGGTGATGATGATGCTGTAGATCCATGGAACATACTTGGAGTAATAAGCATTTATAGAATCTTTATATGTGAGTGTATTTCAGGACCTAGGTCTGGCATATTCCTCTCTTTCAACCTTTAAGTTTTCTCACATAGTCCAGTAGCTTTGAATAAGTTATCTCTCCAGTACAGTTATCTACTAGGAAATCCTGATTTGACATTTTAGAGATCCAATTTCAAACTCTTGGTTTTAACCCCCAAATCTGTTCCTTTTGGAGTCTCTTCACATTTTAGTAGATGATGCTACCACCTGTTTACTGTTTAGGCCAAATGTCTATGGTACGTTTCTTACTGTAAACATTTTTCTTGCATAATGAGCCCATTATTGCTTCCCCAGTTCTACTAATATTCACTTGCACATATCTCTACCTCTAATGTCACCTTCCTACTCCTAGTCCTAGTCACCCACACTTCTTCAAGAACCTCTTACCTCTCCAGCTCCCCTATGATTTTTACATATTCCGTTCTTCCCCAGAGAGCCAGAGCTACACTTCATAAAAGTAAATCAGACCATGTAAATTCACTGTTTTACAGCCTTCCATGAAAAGCATTTTAAGTAGCAAGGCCTAAGTAAGGTTCCTGCCGAGGTCTCCAGCCTCTTTTTATAATAAACCACTCTCTTCAGCTATATTCACAATGGCATTAACTCTCTTTCTCTTCCTCAAACTTGCAACCACAGCGCTTTCCCACCTCATGTCCTTTGCACTGGAGATGACAGCCATCACCCCACCCTGTACCCTAGGATGTTCTTCCCCCAGCTCTTAATGTGTCTAATTCTTTCTTTTATCTCTCTAGATTCACATGCAATATCCTCAGAGAAACTGTCTCAGGTAACTGTATTGAAAAAAGCCGCCCCCTCCATCTTTACCCTAGTCACTCCCTAACACAACACTATGTTATTTTCTTTGTATTGCTTATTACAGTCTAAAATGACCATATTTATAATATTTGTTTATGTGTGTAAATGTAGCCTTCATGAAGTCCAGCATCTTGATGACCAGTGAATCCCCACTGCTTATAACAAAGCAATCAAGCAAATATCCGTGATATTTCAGAGTAATCAAGAAACTATTTGTAGCATTTTAATAGAACCAAATGTGGTTCATAATTCAGTGCACTTTTATTTTGTGTGTGTGTGTACAGTAACTATTCCTGTTTAATTCTTCATTGACTATAAAAAGAGGTAACTGAATTCTCCCACTTAATTTGTTCTCAGGATGATGATAAATTCCATATTAATTTTAGAGCTTTCTTTCTAATGGTTCCATCAAATTGTTTATACTATTCACTAGAAACCTAGGTTCTCCACAGGTAAAAAAGTTAAAGTCCTTTTACTCTCTTGTTCTAAAGTTACTTTCCATGGGTGTCTTGTATATTCCGCTGGCACATTACACTCTATCCCTCTGAGAGACTTAGCAGACTTTTTTTTTAAATATTTTTTTTTCATTTTTCTCAGTTTTCTCTCTGAACTAGTCATTATTCCGGTCTCAGGGGTTTCACTAGGCTCTGATCAAGCTTGACACAAATGCAACATTTAATTACTTCCTCTTTTCATTCATCCGATCACTCTCTCACAAAAATTTTATTGGGCACTTATTATATACCAGACCCTGTGGTATGTACCAGAGATAGAAGTAGAGGTGGAAACTTGACAGATGGTTTCTGCTCTCATGGAGACTATTATGAGAGACATATTCAGGACATAATTATCCAAATAATGATTTAATCATGTGGAATCTGCATGTGGAGTGAATTTTGATTTAATCTGAGTTTCTGAGAAAATCAAAATATTAAGACAGAAATAATGGTATATATAGATATATATATAATAAATATGTGTTATACATATTTTTTCTTCTTTTTTGTGGGGAGTGAGAAAAGGACCAGTTATGAACAGATGGGGATAGAGATTAAGGGGGGGAAAGAATGAAAATGAAAGTTATAATGCTAAAGATATAATAAATAGGAATTCTCAAGCAACTCTTTGCTTCGTCCATCTACAAACTCATTACCAGAGAACATAATCAGACCAACTGAGCAATAATCACTCCTTAGGAATCTGTGTGACTTTCTTCCTAGTGTCTGTTCTCACTCTTTTTCCTTGAAGAAATATTTAGAGGAGAAGAGATATCCTAATCCTCAAATTTCAAATCCTTATTGGAAGTTAGTAGGATAGAAGCTATAAATAAATCATAGTGACTTAATCCCTTTATTATTTTCCAATCACCTTCATAGCTTAACTACTCCCACTGTGGCGTTTCCTTATTCAATTGGCTTAAGTAAGCCCCACTTCTCCCCACCCATCTCTACTTTCCTATACATCAAGTTTGATCCTGATATTATTTATATGGCTGCATAGTGACTTGGGATTGGAGAAAATTATTTAACATCTGTGCTTCATTTTCTACTTCCCCATCTGTAAAACTTGATGTCATAATATTTATTCAATACTGCACAGAAGTGATATAAGCATTTACTCATGTTGGTAAGACACATTGAGATGTAGGGCACAGCAGAAGTATAAAATGCTGTTATTATTCTCTGACAGGCTGGTCAAAACTGGTCAAGCTCTATAAATAATACGGTCAGGCCTTAGGAAACATATGGTCTGTAATGACTTGCAGGTGGGCCACAGTCAAGAAACTCGGAGCTCTCATTCTAAAGTGTTGTGTCATTGAGGCTGTGTAAATGTCATCATGCACATTTTGTGGTAGTAGCCTTTCAACTCCATAACTCTGAATTAAGTGGCTTTAGAGGTTACAGTTTAAATGATTTTCTTGTGTGCTATCGTCAGAAAAGGAAGAGAGCAACTACATAGGAAGGTAACTTTTTAAAAGGGCAAACTAGGACTGCAACTAGCAAAAATACTGTAGTTACAACATGCAGGTCTGTGGAGAAAAGGAAGAATCAGACTAATGGTCCTAAAACAGTTTAATGTAAAAGAATGATGTCCAATAAATGTGCTGGTCACTAAGGACCCCCCCCTTGATCCTCTATCTCTGCATTCCTCTTTATCTTTCTACACATTTATGTGGCTAAATACATTAAATTGCTTTTCCTAGACTCACATTTTTATATATACCTCAAACACCTGTCTGGTCTTATCAAACTAAGAATGGCTGAAGCTGATTGACAACCATAGCGACGCAAATGTTATACAAGCCCTACACCTTTATAAACATTAGGAATGACTGTGCAAATGTGTAACTTGTATTAACTACTAAATCCTTATGTTTAATCAACTGCTCTTGAGTGGAAGAATACCTAAGTCCTGCAATTTGCAGTGTGGCGACTATTAAACTACACAATATTCAGTGAATAGTTGAATCTACCCACAAAAATGTTTTTTGCCCTCATAAAACTAGACTATGCAGAGAGAATATTGTTTTTTTAGGCAGTGGCAATAATTTTAAATTGAATCCAGAGTACATTGAAACCAATAGGTAACCAACTAGAAGTACAAGGAGAAATACTTGTAAAAATGGTTATAGTGATTATTTACATATTTTTACTTTATCTTAGAAAGATACTTTGGTTTAAATGCGTCAGCTTATTAAAATGAATTTAAACAAAATGAAAATATTAGAAAAATGAAAGCAAAATATTATAAGTGGCACAGGAAAATGATTTTTTGTTTTCCCACTATGTTGAATGATATAAAAAGTGGAATGGTTAAGGTAGCTACGTTACTGGGATATGTATTATATAGTGGTGGCATCAACGAGGAAAGAAACAGCCTTCCTGCATTCTTCACTAGCTCCCAAGTTTTGATATGGGCAAATGTCTTTTTTTAAGTATGTCAAGATAGAGTTTTATATAAAGAGCTAGTGTCAAGAATTTCTCTAATGAAATCTCAAGTCTCTTCTAACATAAAAATATGCAGCTTCTGGTGTCTATAAAAAGAAAGATTATTTTTAATAAGCACAAAATAATGTAAACACATTTTTTTACAAAATTAATAATCATTATGTATTTTGAGGATCACATATAAGAAAAATATAGGTAAAAATTACAAAAAAATAGTCAAAAAATCTACCCCTAAATGGTAAAGAAAATTATAATATGTTCAATTTTACAGACAAGTAAATAAGAAATATGGATCAAAGAATATCTGTTTACCCAATGGAGTAAAATACTCTAAATAAATATGAGAGAGCGTAGAAATTAATACCTAGATCTGAATATAATTGCACTGGATCTTAGCCAAGTAAGGATGTTGTTTCAGAAACATCTTTTATCATTTCCCCTTTCTATGGAAATAAAATCTAAATACAGTTTATTTTTTTTTCTTCTTTTCTGTTAAAAACTCCTCTCCTGATCATTATTTCATCCTGTTGTTTATCCTTCTTTTCACCTTCATTCCTATTACAAGACTCTGAGGAGACTGGTTAAAAATGCAGTGTGTGGGGGTCAGGTAAGGTAATAGGAGTAATTTTTTTTCTGGATAAATCTAAAAGTATTAAGCAAATTAGGTGGAAATCCTAGAATCTCTTCTCTGGAAATCTTTTTTCAGAGATGATTTAAAATGTCTTTACAATGGGAAGAACATCTTCCTATTGTCTCTGTAACAAATTAACACTTTTATCATCCAACCTTTTTTCATTAATGAGAACGTAAGCTCTGCGTTCAGGCTCAGTTTTATACACTGCTACATCCTCACAATTTAAAACAGTGCATTTAAAAAGAACTCAATAAATATTTGTAGAATAAATTAATAACCATTAGGACCATGTGGCTTCATTTGTCAGACCCTATGGGATGCTCATGCTCAAGAGTCCCTGCCCCCTGTCATGCTGATAGTCCCTTTTCCCCACAAACACATGTATACAAAACAGAAAGCAAGAATCAATGTACCAGTATTTCTAATTCCATAGCTTGTTGGCAACCCTCTTTGCTGACATATTGGTGTTTGGGTTACCTCTCTGAATTTGGGCCTTGAGTGGTCAATTCCTTCTCTTGTAAATTTACCCCCTTAAGTTTATGTTCATATTATAGATATTTTATTCACTCAACAAGCCATTATTGAGTTCTGGTCATGGTCCAGAAATTGTGTTTGTTCAGTAGACACAAACCTAAATAAATCACAATTCTTTTCCAATAGATGTTCATATATTTGATGTGAGGAGAGACACATAAAGAAATAATGACAATTCAGTGTGCTACAGTCTATAATAAAGGAATGTCAAAATATGTATTTAATGAACATTGATTATTCAAAATGTACAGTTTTAATTATGACTCTCAACATTGCTAGCATTTAATAAACATTTATTAAACAAATATTAATAGAACATCTATTTCAAAATTTATGGACTCGTGTATAATAATACAATTGAAACCTCAGAACAAATCATCCACTTCAGAAAATGTTTTCAGGTAGCATTTAATTTATATTCTAAGTAAAAACAAAACAAAACAAAAAAACTAACATTTATAAAATTTGAGCAAAACACTTCAAATCTGTTATGTTTTTTTTTTTGAGTTTTTATGTGTACAACATTATTTTTATTTCTAGTCTTTAATTATAGAAAATAAATTTATTTAGAAAACAAAAATATTAAGTTAGACAAAGTTTACCATTTTACTTAAATTACACAATAAGTTAATGAATTTATGAAGAGATCTGCATTAATTAATTAAAAATTCATTTATTAGAGTATTTTTCTAAAATTAAAGAAACAGTGATTGTCGCCACACGTTTAATAGGGAGACAATAGAGGAAAATGTTTTCCTTTTCTATATATGGGTACGAATGACTAAATTAACAATGCAGAGTTACAGAGGGAAAATCATCAAATGTAAACTTATAGAAAATAATGAGGGAAGAAAATTTTGATGACTGATAAGAATACATTTTACTATTTCTTTTTATTTCTTTTATAAAAAAGTCTAACACTATTAGTCACTGTCTAACTACTAGTCACTGGAAAGATTTCTACAAAGTGCTAAATAAAAACTACCATTAAGTCACAGAAAAGGGACAATACAAAACTGTATTTCAAATGTGTCTGGTACCTTTCAAGGGAATAGGTTACACACCATGCCTTGGGGCTAAATAAACTAAATACCAGAGACCTTCAATATATTCTCAGATGCTTTGGCATGTGGTTATTACATCATCTGCCTTCAAGGTAGAAGCAGAGATGTTTAGGAGGAGCTTTGAATCATGTAATTATAGGAGTCATGTGTCACTTTGTGGGTCAGCAAAGCAATGTGAGGTGTCTCCAGCTCTCTAGGAGATCAGAGCTCATTTGGTATTTTCATAATGTTAGCTAAAAAAAGTCCTTGCCATCAGGATCAGAGTTTATGCTTTTCGATCCACCGGCAGACAATGAGCTATAATATGTGAGAACATTTATCAAATTGAGCATGATCCTACCGTGACCCCTTTTAAGGAAGCTTTCTTCAAGGCATTTATAACAGAAGTCATTACAAGATTACCTGTGACTCAGGGTATTATATCAATATTGAACTTCTAGAAAATTCTGACGACTTGGGGGCAGGGGTTTTTTTCTCCATGTGTTCATTAAACAAAGCACAGTGACCCCCTCCAACTCCCCTCTCTACTTAGCACACAACGGTGCCATTTCCCCTTGCCTCTCCTTCAGTTATCTCCAATAAATTCCATAGAGCTGGAGGAACCAGTGAGCCAAACATGAACCCTCTCACCATGAAAAAATATAAAAACAAAAAGGTCCAGTGGCTTCCCTGTATCAAAATATTTTTCTCCAGTGGTTAAACAGTAAAATTACATGAGTATCTGAATCTCACCCGAGGCTTTACCCATAGGGCTGCGAGGTAGGAGTCAAATAAAGATAATTTCTTCCCATCAGCTTCTTCCCACTCCCAAACCACACACACACACACACACACACACACACACACACACACACACAAACATATACACACACACTTAACCCCTCCCCCCCTTCCAATTCTTGAGTGATTTTTCCTTTCCCCCCATTCCAGTTTCATCCCCTTGGCTCTTCCTATAATATATATATATATATATATATATATATATATATATATATATATGTAGTGAATTAACTCAGAATACGGATATTTTAACATTGCTTAAAGGTATTCATATTTGCATTTTAAAAGAGTGTCCAACACTAGTTAAGCATTATTTTTTTTTCTCAGAGGTTAGCAAAAAACATGAATTACTATATCTCAGGCATCGAGAAATTATTTATGTTTTCAAAAAATTTTACTGAATGCCCACTCTGTCCAAATACTGAAAGACATTGAGGATACAAAAGTGAACTGAAAGGATATACTTGCTATCCCCACGGTACCTTTAGTCTAAAATAAGATATGGAAATTTATCACAAAACTACCTACTACAAATGAGGCAAGAGCTAAAAAGAGAGTGTTTATGGTGCTTTGGAGCTGAATCAGGTAGAATCTAAAATGTGAAACTGAGATGAGATCTTAAAAAATAATAGGAGATTAAGTGGATAAAATGCTTGCAGCTCATGGACTTCACGAAAAGCATTTATGATAAAGTACAGGGTAAGGGAGAGCTTTGTACCAGATGAGATCAGATACGTGCTCACACAGGAGCTCCACAGGTAGGGTGGCTATGTAGGTTAATTATCCAAACCAAGGCCGTTTTGAAAATGAAATGGGTTCCTACTAATAACAACAGGCATAGTGGAGTTACCAGTTACCAAGCAACTGGAGACCTGTGGTCATCCTATTCATAGGTGATCTTAAATATGGGGCTTTATCCTAAAGGCAATAAAGAGTCCTTAAAAATTTTTAGCAGAAAGGAAACAGCTTTGAACTTGCATGATTCTCTGCCTGAACTGTGGAGAATGGATAGGAGAGGGACAATTGTAGTAGACACACAATATATAATGGCAGCTTGGTCTAGAATAGTGGTATTAAAAGTGGAAAGGAATAAAGGCAAGCAAGAAAAAAGTAACAACAATAACTCCTAAGCTCCTGTCTTACAACTGGATAGATGGGAATACATTCATTAAAAAGGAGACAGAACAGAAATAGCTTTAGGCTGAGGGTCATGGATGGGAAGAAGAAGCCTAGTTCCACTAATGGTCCTATAAAGTTTAGAATGTGTTTGAGAGAAGAAATCATGTAAAATGAGTTAAAAATAAAAATGTTTCACAAGTGAAAAATCAGAGTTAGCAATATAAATCTTTGAGCCATTTGCATAATGGTAATTAAAGCATACACATGGATATAGCCTAGAGAGTTTAAACTGACAAGATAAGAGAGAAAAGATGAAACCTCAAGGTACTCCAGATTGCAAATGGATGGTTACAGGAGAAAGAAACTGAAAAGGAGGCTGATAAAGAATTGCCTAAGTACTACAGGAAAACTAAGAGAGGATGATGTTATGGAAGCAGAGGGAAGAAAGTAGTTGAGAGAGGAAACTACAGTGATGACAAATGGCATAGGTCAAATAAGGTGAGGGTTGAAAAATTAAATGATAATTCTTGACTTATCAAAATGGAGAGTTAGGGCATGGGTTTGGTAGCAGATTACCCCAGTTATAATCCCAACTTCTTCACTTACTACATGGACCTAAAGTAAGTCACATAAACTCTCTTTGGCTCAGTTTCCTCATTTGTAAAATGGGGGTAATAATAACCTTACTCAAAAGGCTATTTTTTAAAACTGTTTATCAAAATGTGCTCTTTGGACATGAGAAGATTCCAGAGACACTTGAGGAGATTTGGGAGATCAAAACTACTTTCATAATAATGTTAAGAACTTTTTTTTTGGCTTTTTCAGTTGTGTTGACTTGCACAAACCAAGGTAGTAGCACTAAAATGTATTTTCATTATATTTTTCTCTAAAATCCACTTGCAGTTTCACAAAAAGCCAATTTCATTTAAGAATATTATTAATGAACTAGTAAAAATATTAATTTTATTCCATTTTGATCTTTCATATTATATAATGAAATGTGTAAACACGGCCAAGACCTGAATATTTCAGTGAATCAACATTTCTCCAGTGACTAATGCATGATGTTGCAAAATTCTACGTGGGTAAATATATCCATTCAAAGTGCACAATACTCCAGTGGATCCAAATGTAACGGACTATGAAAAATGTATTGACATGATTTCAGACTCAACATTGAAATAACCTTTAAGTTATTAAAATAGTCCTCCATTTTCCAACTAGATGAGGCTATAATTTTCATATGCCTCATGTAAAACATCATATCACAACAGGTTGAATGCAAAAGAAGATACAGAGTCTAGCTGTATTCTATTAAATCAGGCATTAAAAAGATTTGAAAAATATGAAATAATGTTAGCCTTTTTGCTTTATTGTTTTTGTGTTGAAAAATATTTTTATTTTTCATAACTATATTATTTATGTTAGCTTGCAATGACTTTATCATTGTTGTTTCTAAATGAATGAATAAACAAATATTTAAATTGTCTCAATTTTATTTTTAAATATGAATAATATCAATAGATAAAGCCTACATAAACAACAGCTCTGAGATCTTTAATGAGTTTAAGATTATAAATGGTCTCTGACAAAACAGCTTGAGAATCACAGATTTTGAGAATAAAATAAGATAATTATTATAATATATGAGTTAATTCTTGTAAAGTACTAGAACACTGTCTCAAAATTCTATGTGTTTATAAATAGAAATAGATAAACGGATAGATAGAAAAATAGCTGCGGGTAGAGAAAGAGAGAGAGTGAGATAGAGAGCAAGATAGGTAGATACAAAGAAAAACAGATGATAGCTAGATGATAGAGAGAGAGAGAGAGAGAGAGAGAGAGAGAGAGAGAGAGATATAGACAGACAGAGAGACAGATATGCAATCACTGGTTAAACTAACTAAAGTGTTTTGGGTTCATACTGAGGATGGAAACTATATTGAAATATATAGAAGAGTGACAGATATTTTGGAAACACAAATATCACCCATAAGTAATTTCCTGCCTCCTCTAGAGCTTGACCCTGTATGAAAATCCTGATGTGTTACTCCATTTACTATCATGGAAATGTCACCTGGTGCCTTTTATAAGAAGAAAGAAGAGAAAGAAAAAAAAAAATCAATGAAAGAAAAACCAAAGGCTTGATAGAGCAGTGTGCTAGAGATAGAAACTTCAATGAAAATTTCATATAAGTTAGTGCTACAGAGAAGAAAAAACACCATGAGAAACAGAACATAGACACTTCATCTTAAAATAAAGGCTCCTAATATGATTTTTCTCTGTGAGGGAAATCTGCTTCTTCTCCTTATCCTGACAGCCTTTGAACGTGCCTGCTGTTTATAGTTAAAAAATAGAAAAAAAGTCACACAGACAAAAAGCCTCTTTTTCATATCTCTGATTTAAATGTTGATCTAAAAATCTATCAGTAGATCCTAAAGAAATGTGAAAGCCTGTGGAAAAAAAAACATGGCTCATGGTATGTGATAAATGCATGTATGGGCAGTAGGTTATAAATAAATGATCTATTTGGCAGCCTGGAACTTAACACCTCCATGTCTTCAAAGAGTAGGGTTGAGTAAAAGGAAAAGGACAGTGATCTTTAATGTTTTGTGGGGAAAGAAGTCATTAGTCCTTTGAGAATCTGGTGCAAGTTATGGACACTCATCCCAGAGAAACATGGATGGATACAAATTTTTGACATACAATTTCAAGGGACTATACTCCCTACCTAAAGACCATCTGTGTACCTTCCAAATGGTGATGGATCCCAAATTAAGAAATGCTAAAATCAGGGAAAATAATTTAAGAGCAAAAATAACATTTCCTAGAACCATTCTTCATTAAGTCGCTCTAGATTTTTACACACCATAAGCAATCTTCTGAGTGCCAAGCATATAGATGAGGCTTGATAAAGGAATAAAACCGCAGCAGTGGAAAGCAGCTTTTGTTTGGACCAGCTTCCTCATTTTACATAAGTGGAACTTAAAATCTAGAGATGTTAAAAATCTTGCTCAGATTTACAAAAATCAATCAGAGAAGTAGCGGGACCTTCCAACACTCTAATCATTTTTTTGCCCAACTCTCCTGAAAACAGAGTATCACATCTGCTCAATGTGTGTAGAATATTAGTGTCCCACATTGTTGGCTTCCAAATCTGGGAACATATATTATCAAAATTGGAAGACTATGTAGTAAGAGAAGGGAGATATTTTATCTCAGGAGACTGAGAACACAACTGCAGAGTAACAGTTAGTGAGATACAATTAAACAGCATCAACTGCATCCACAAGTTGTAGAAAACAACATCTTAGAAATGTACCTCACAGGGGAGGTGGATAATTGGTTGGATCAGTTATTCAGAACTATAACTGTTTGATTACAATATGCCCTTGTATTAGCCAAAATCATGGAAGGAAAGAGATATCGTATCAAATGGGGTAATGGGAAGTTTACTTAAGGGACTATTTAGAAATGTGTGAATATTGTTAAGGTAAACTGAGAAGGGGTTGCCACGCAGCAACCTACCTGTCTGTCTCTTGGTACCTGCCCCTAAAGAAAGGAGAGTCTGTGAGACGGATGCTTTCAGGGACTTTGCTTCACCTTTGTGCTTGGACCTTATGTTTCCCTCTTTGGCCCTGCAAAGATGGCTGGTCAGCCAATGACGAGTAAGATTCCCCATGGGGGGAAAACTCAAGCCAGGAGCAGTCGAATGGAGACCAACAGGAGAATCCACGGGGTTCATAGAGGTGGGCACAGCCCCCCACCTTCCCCTGCTAAGGAGAGCCTCTGCCTCTGTGGCTGTATTCCTTCCCACAACCTGCAAGGGAAGTGACTCAATGACGTGCTCTCCATCTATTCATATGCATATAGGTTTTGTCCCTTGGAGAAGTACAAACATCCTGAGACTTACAGTTCTGCTGCCTGCAGGCAAGCGTGATTGGCTTGAATCAGTTTCCTATTATGATGTATAGGATTCACAGATCTTGAGATTGACAAGCTTTATCTCCTTTACTCTCCCCCCCCCATCTAATTAATAAAACCTATGAGTAGGCCCCATCTGAGGTCCAATCCTTGAGGTTGCAAGTCCCTTGGCCCCACTTCACTCTATTCATGGCTACTGTCTTTTCTTAACCCTGCAACGCCCTCCTCGCTCCCCACAACCCTGTGGGACGCCACAGAAGGGATGGTGCAGAATACCAGGGCTTGAAAGGTGAAGAGCCATTGCACCCTTTAGAACAGAAGGAGCAGCCACTCCATTTATTCCTACAGCAGTAGGGTGAGAGCTGTAGGAATAAATGCCCTTGCCTCACTCACCTTCCACTCTCCGATCTCTGGCTAGTGCCTTACCTAGCCAAACCAGAAGCCAGAGGATACGTATACCTATTGATGCAGTTCAAAATGATAACCTCCCAAGATACATAAAAAGGCGGAGAATGATGGATCCGGAGGGATAAATTGGGGGGACCTGAAAAATCCCTGGAACACATTGTTGGCTCCTCACAAGCTGTAGAAAACGCAGAAAAATTCCTTGAGGACCCACCAAGTTCTGTGCACAAGACCACATATTTCTAGATCTTGTATCTCTAACGGGGAGTCACTGAACAGAGGGAACAACTCACACCCATAGTCAATGTGTACTAGCACAGTGTTAGAAATCAACTTCAACTAGGAATGCTGTGTTTCAGAATCTAGATTCGCCAGGCAATCCTAGGAGATCAAAAAGTGCTTCCTAAGGAGCTGCTGCCTGAAGGATAACGCTCAGCAGTTGCAAGAGGCGCTCTAGCGGGTAGAATTGATGAACAAAGTAACTGACTGAGGTGGGAGGGGAAGAGTTTACCACCAAGATATTTGCTTGTTATTTCTCAAAAGGGGTTACATGGTTATTGACCAGTAGAGCCTTGGAATAGCTTTCAGCTAAGGATGCTCGAAGTCCAAGACTAAGAAAGGAAAGCCTTTGGAAGAAGCTGACAGAACTGGATTACTCAGCTTTTGACACCGAGGAAAAAGGTTGTCTAAAAAGTATACAAAAGCTTAAGGTAGCCAACAATATCTTGGAAAAAAGTTGTGATGCATGGAGCCATCTGATTCTGTACTGGGCTAAAAAATGCCTTAATCCCATCAAGCAATGCGCATATCCCTATCCCTCCTACCCCTTGCCCATTCTTAGAAAGCATAATAAATCAGAATAGGAACGTAATCCTTACTGTTAGGATATCTCCAGCAAGAGGACAAAAGCTGTCCAAATGTCTCTTTGGACAAAGAGGAAAAATATTAGCCTGTTAGTGATTTGGAAACCCAAATGGACACTGAAGTCAACCTTCAGACTGCCAGCAGTAAGAGGTGCATGAAAGAGGTTTATACTTCATTTCACTTTGTAGTTCTGACCCTAGTCAAAATAAATTTTGACATTCCACTGAAGCGTAATCCCTCATTGCTGTTCTTACTTTAAACTTGAATAACCTCAGTAAATTGTGCGGACAGGTGCTTAATGAAGCCTATATTTATAAAACAATATTTTTCTTCACAGGACTAATACATCTCTTCTAATTGGAATCAAGTTTCCTGATCAGAGCTCCTCTGGCCTTCTCTAAGCCATATGTTCAGTGTACATGGAATCAATCCACTGTGCCAGCTGTGTTCTCATTATGTAAAATGCACTATAGTTTGGACAGCGTGGTCGACACAGATTATTCCAGTTTGGCAGAGGTATGCCAAGAAATGTGTATGTATAAACATGTGAGGTGAAATTGAAGATTGGGAGAATGAGCCGGTGGGGTGGCGTGGAGAGAGGGGTGAAGGCTGTTCAAACAGGTGAATTTTCAGAACAAAAACTATTATTTTTCAGTGTAAATATAGTTGCATCCAAAAAAGCATAGTAGGAAATGTTTTTCACTTAATTTGACTATCAGTGGAAAACATTGGTAATCTTGGCGATTCATATAAGTGTGTATATACCAGAACACAATCTGCCTAGTTTTGTTTCAGATAAAGCAAAATAACAAGGGAAAAATTATCACATTACTCTGAGAGAGAAACAATTTTAAAAAACAAACAAAACAAAACAACCCTGTGTATTAAATTTTAAAAGACACTAGCTACTAGTGAAATGAAAATCTAAACCACAATGAAATCCACCTCACACCAGTTAGAATGGCTATCGTCAGCAGACAAATAATAACAAGTGTTGAAGAGGCTGTGGAGAAGAAGGAATTCTCATACACTGATGGTAGGAAATACAGCCACTATGGAAAACAATATAGAGGTTCCTCAAAAAGTTAAGAATAGAATTACCATATGACCCAGCAATCTCTCTTATGGGTATCTTCCCAAAAAAATCTGAAAATATTTATCAGTAAAGATATATGTACCCCAATGTTTACTGCATCATTATTCACAGTGGCCAAGAAATGGAAACAACCAAAGTGTCCTTCGATAGATGATTGGACAAAGAAGATGCGGTATATATTCACAATGGAATATTACTCGGCCATAAGAAAAGATTAAATACTGTCATTTGTGACAACATGGATGGATCTTGAGATTATCATGCTAAACGGAATAAGTCAGACAGAAAAAGTCAAGAACCATATGACTTCACTCATATGTGGGATATAAAACTGAAAGCAACAAATGAACTAGGCAAACAAAGAAACAAAAACTCATAGACACAGACAATAGTTGAGTGGTTACCAGAGGGTAAAGGGGGAGGAGGATGATAGAAGAGGGAAAAGGGGATCAAATATATGGTGATAGAAGGAGAACTGATTCTGGGTGGTGAGCACCCAATGAAAAATACAGATGATGATGTACTGTAGAATTGTGCACTTGAAACCTATATAATTTTACTCGCCAAGTTCACCCAAAAAAAATTTAATTTAAAAAATGTAATAAATTAAATTTAAAAAATTTTAAAGACAACTTAAAGAGATCCTGCTAATGTTTAAAATTGTTTTCTTCATCTCCCTTCAAAATGATTATTCACCCCTCCTCATTGCCATCAGGTTGTCATGTGACCCGTGGTTCCTTCTTTGCTCTGTTGAATTCAGTCATGGACATGGGATTTGTTTAGGACAATTAGGTATCACTTCCAATCAAAAACTTTGAGAACTGGCATGTGAGTTGCCAAGTCTCTCTCTTCTCTCTGGAAAAACCAATGGTGATGTTCTGGATAGAGGCTGAGGCCTGAAGTAAATAGAGCAGAACAGTAGCTGCCCTGTGATGGATGTATAGAGATAAGTTTTATTGTAAACCACTTAGATTTTCAGGTTGTTACTTTAGCATAATCTAACCTATTCTGTCTGATGTAACAATGCATTGAGAAATTCATGTTAAAAAACTCAATTTTTTTCATCTTTTTGCCCCATTGATGAGATTTTTTTAAATAGCTTGTGTTCTTTATTTTGTTTTCAAACTGGAGAATGAATCCAATCAAAACTCTAGAAGAAATTATACCCTCACTCTAATGACATTTAAAGTAATGGACCCAGTGAAAGTTACATTAAACTGGCTGTGGGTTTTGTTGTTTATGCTCCTCATACTTGCAAACAACTTCTTACGAAGCAGCTACAAAGTGTTTACAAAATAGCTAAGTATGAGAATAAGATTCCAGTCATCCTTAGCCTCACTTAGCAGGAAACGTCTAAGGATTATGTAAAGGTCAAAGTCAAATAAATTCTAAGGAGCCAACAGATTTAAATTCAGCTTTGAATTTTGGCAGGTGACTAGACTTCATTTTTGAGAATAACTGAGCTATCCAAAGTTGGGGATTATTCCCTTTAGTGTAGATGAACGGAAATATCCACAGCAAATTCAGATAGGAAAAAAAGCAAGTTTATAAACAAGAAGAGTTCATTTGGAACTCAAGATTTAACCACACTAATATGATTACATGTATTATTCTAGGTCCTCTCTCAGACATATCAAAGATAAATAAAGTAGCATAGAAAGTATAAAGAACATGTACACTGGAGTCAGTTACAAATGGGCCTAAAGTTGACTTGACCTCTTACAAACCACATGACTTTAAACAAGTTATTTAATCTCTCTGTTACCTCTTCAATAAGATGGGAATAATAGAAACTCATAGGTTTGGTGTAACTATGAAATTATTTATGAAGTGCAGTTATTAAAAGAAAAAGATACAATATTACATGAGCTCACCTTATATTGATTTATATTTATTTGTGAGTTAAATAAATATTTTTATGAATGATATTTACTTAATAAATACACTTACAGAATATAACATTTACTTGGCACACTCTTTTACCAGGCTCTGATTTAGGTATTTGGAATATATAAGTGAACAAAACAGATAAAAGCCCCTGCCCATGTGAAGCATGCATTTTAGTGGGGAAAGACAGAACTAAGACAGAATTTGAAAAAGATACAATGTGTTAAGTGTTAAGAACTGCCATGAGATGAAAAAAAAAAAGCAAGTTTAGAAAACAAAAAGTAGCTTGTGGTACATGGTACAAATTTAAATAGTACGGTCATGTAGGCCTCATTGAGAAGATGACAATACAGTGCATTGGCAAGCATTCGTAGAAGACTTAACATTTATTCATAGATACAATAAAGGACATGTATTCCTCTAGCCTCAAAAATTTTCTTTCATAGGGATAAGCTGCAAAAATACTGACCAGCTGTCTATAAACTTACTTATGGTAGCCTAGAGAGGGGAAAGATATTCTCAATTAATCTTTAATATGCAATTTCCTTACTGCAGAAAGCAAGAAGAATATAGTAAACAGTACCAGAGAAGTACACTCTGACTCATAATGCCCTGTTAGGAGGATGCATGGTGTCAGTTGATTTGACATAATATACGAAGAAGAAGCAATTATGCAGTTGTGTAGGGGAGAACCCTACATCTCCACATTATAAATCTAAAAATTCCTAAAACAATGCACACATGAGAGAAAAAGTGAAAATAAACATGGGCTCTGAACTTCATTAGGCAGCTTTCTTTCATCCTTCAGTAGTCACGTTCAACCACAGTGGGTCCCAGAATGAATTTTAAACTTCCTGTATACCAGGAGCAGATCTAGACCCATGAGGTAAAAAATCACTAAGTGTATCCTAATTCAGCCTCCCAGACCCTCTACAGCCCACCTTAAACCTCACACTTCTCATAGTGCTGAAATAGCCAACACTTTGTTCCACCCACTCCACCACTTGGAAAAACAAAATGGCTGAAGGATTTGGTGACCCCTGGGTGAGGGAAAAATTCACAGGCTGTATATTATATTTGCATTCTTTCATCCTGAATGCAACATACTCACATGGCTCAACGTAACCACGGAGAAGTCAGTTAGGGTGGTACTTCAGAGGCCAACAGGAACAGGCAGCGTAACACTCAAAATTGATTTGCCCCCTGGGGATCTAACTCTTCTGCAATGCTCATTAAAACTTAACTTAAATTTTTAAAGGGTTTAGAAAACCCTTTAAAAAACATTTTCCAGTGTGACCTCACTCCAACTGACTGTCCTGCTTGGTTAAACTTACTGCGGAGGGAATGAAATTTTTCTGCTAGGTTGCAAATGATTGTATAGACAAAGGGAATTGTTAAAATGCTTTTACTTGTGATAAAATTGATTGAACAAGCATAGAGGTTCCAAATCTCCCTAATTAAGCTCTGAAATGGCTTCTGCATTCTTTTTTTGAAACCAAGGGGAATTCCCCTGAAATGAACAAATATTTCATATGGTTAAGTATTCATTAAAATGAGCAATAGGGAACAAGCACAGTATCCAATATCAAGAAGAAAACTGTAAAATGGAAAAGGATAGATAAATAAATTAATAATTTAAGATTTTGGCAGCCTGACCAAATCGTCACCTGTTGTTCTTGTTTTTCTAATTATTCTTCCTGTAATTTACTCAGCTGTGCCTATAATTCTCAAGTATGTACCAAGTTAATACAGGAGTTAAAGTTGTTAAGGTCATGCTTACTGTTTATTTTAGTTACAACCATTTAAATAAAAGATAATACACATTTATTTTTTATAAGAAATTTCAAAGAACAAGAGATTTAGCACCTTCTAAAACTGAAAAAGTAAATATCTATGCAACTGATTTGTACATTATGTAAAGTACCATTTAATATTTTGTTGTCTTCTTTGCCTGATCCAAGTGTTGAATTCAGTGTAGTACTTCAACTCAAATTCTGGTAATTGATTTATTGATATAGATTCATAATTTTAAAAGGATGCTTAAAGTGAATTTAAAAAAAGCTGTGTCTAAAAGAAAGATTTATAGACAATTTGCTCTGAATGGAAATTTACTTGTTATTCTTCACCTAATTTACATTCAAACATCAAATTATTTTACAATGTAAAATGTAGAGGTAAATAGCCTTATACGGAAAAAAATTATACACAAAGACATTCCCCATTCCCAACAATCATATCAATTGAAGTATCCTATAAACAGTGTTTCCTCATCAAATACAATACACACACATCACACATACACATTGTATGGGTGTAACCATTAAAATAACAAACCTGTGGCACTGTGGTATTACATAAGGAAATCAATTCAGGTTTAACTGCATGTCAGATATAGAATATTTTGATGTGAACAGGATTTGTTTGAAAAGGTATAGTGATGAGGCAAAAAAATCATCTATAGTGATGCTCTTTTGATAAGATAGCACCTGGATGATTTTTCCACTCCTATCAGATGGCAAATAAATACTACAGTGGACTAAAACTGATGCTAAAATGGAAAGATGCATCACATTTTGCTCTCTCTGATAAGGAAGTTAAAGACACAACCTCATACAAAAGAAAGATCATGTTCAATAAGCACTCTTTACTGTCAATGAAAATAGAGACATCCAATTTATATCTGACCATATTTTCCAGGACCAAAACCACTTAAACTGCAAACTATTTGGGATCAAAATTTCTTATTTGCTATGCACCATGTTCCTAGCACTTCCTTTGTTATATTTTTTCATAATCTCCTATATTCTATTTCACCAAGTTTGTTCCCAGTAGCCTTGGTAACACCTGACAGCAGTCATTAACTAAACACCAATAATAAGTGTCAGGAGGTTAAAGAAAGCTTTTCTTTTGAGTACACAGTTTTCAACAAGAAGGGCAGACAGAAAGACAGAAATACATTTTCAAAGTTGTGTCCCACAAAGAATACACTGGTTTTGGAAGTTTGTGTCTTAACACCTATTGGAAGCAAAACTACACCCAGTACCAGTTCTCTCAAACAAAGTGCACAGAAGATGGCCACTTATGTCAAATAAAGTGTCTGGGTCATCAGGAAGTGCTTGAACTGTGGCAAAACTGTATTCTTAGTATTTTTATCTTAGTTATATATTTTAAGTATCGCCTCTAGGAAGAAAAGACCACAGTTTGATTTTGCATAATATTAAGCACAAAGACCTGTATAAACTGGCTTCAAAAGCATAATTATTTCTCTAGCTTTTGTCTCTCTAGAGGTACATAGAATAAGCAGCAATTTAATTTCAATTTATTTGAACTTCTTGACAAATACAGAATATTTGAATGTGAGAAGTATTTGTTTAACCCAAATATATGATACTGAAATGCATTAAATCAGAAGACAAATGAACCTGGTAAGCTGCAATTATCAGGAAAATCATTAGGCATCACTGTAACAATAAAAAATTTACTTTTAGTGTTGCCTTTTGTCCCACGAGCTAGGGCACTAATCTTATATGCAGGATATGTGACAGAGACTGTTTCTGATGGTGACTAAGGACTACCAATACTTGCTGGATCAGTGAGGGAAGTATTAACGTGTACTGGTGCCACTTCCAGAGAAATTAATGTATGGAAATTAGAGAAGTTGGTCTGTCTGAGTACAGGGTTAGAATGCCAATGAACGGAAAAAGAATCACCTTCAAACACAGAAGGAGATGGTTTTAAACAAGGAGAGTGGGGCAAAAGTAGCAGGGAAACACTTATTCACAACTATTTGCTATTAAAAACAAATACTGAAGGGAAATAATGTTTAGCTAGAAATAGAAAGAAAGCTTCTATATCCTATTTTAGCTTTCCATTTATTTCAAGGAAAAACAAATATTGTTTCTCATCATATACTTTGACAAAGCCCACAGTCAATTATATCTAAAAAATATTACTAAAATAACTTTGGACCCCATATTCTATTCTTATTCATATCATTATAGATCTTGGATAGATTTCTAAACTTTTTAAATTAAGATTAACAATACTCTCTAATAGTGATTACTCTTTCTTCCTGCTTTTGGAATAACCCACAAGGAAGTTGTAAATATAATTCATAACAGAGACATGTTAAAGACACACATGATTATTGTCATACAATTTATCAGAGAAGTAAATACCACACAAATAATTCACTTTCGGCTATGCTTTGTGTGGTGTTCATCCACAGTTCAGAAAGCATCTGCCTCCACATGCATGTAACAAGAGACATGTAAAACAACAAACAGAAGTCCCTACATAAAAGAGTTGAAGTGCATCACGACAAGGCATTGGTTCAAAGGAAGACCATGAATAATTGGATGCTAATGTGCATATTAAAGTCAAACGTATGTGTGCAATTCTCTCTCTCGTGTCCTTAGTCAAACTCTAGCATTGATTGTTCCACTATGGAAGGAGCTCCTGGTAGTCAAAGAATGGTTTGCCTTAATCTGCATGTCAAGCAAAGTTACAGATAATGACCAGAAAATAATGCTAACAAATTAAAATTGGCTACTGCTAGTTGTATTTTTATTCATTATTTAAGAATGAAGGGATTGTGGGGGGAAAGGATGAAGGGATGGATAGTTAAAACTAGACCTGAAAAAAAAAAAAAGAAAACAAGGGCACTCTAGGTTACCATGGTACCCCTAATTCTCAGACTTGTGTTTCTTTATGCTTGGTGAATAAATGCCACATTATTAAATACATGTTCCTCTGGTAACATTTGTGACTATTCTTTCTTTCCAATTCAGAACTATCATTACCAGGCACAATCCCCCCTGGATGCCACGGCAGTCTGCTTGGAATTCTTCAATTAAGCATCTTAATTGGACCTACAAGGGCAGTGGAATTTAGAATATGAAAGCAATGAACCATTTGGGAATAAAAAATCTCAAAATAACATTTTACCTAATTATTATTCATATTTCATTCTGAAAGTTACACTCAGGATACTATTGTGTCAGTTGCATGGTTTACTGAAACACACTTTAGAGGTAGGTGCCTAAAAAGCTCTTTATCCTTTAAAGCAGGGGTGTGAAACTTTTTTCAACGTTTTTTACCAAGGACAATAAGCGATAAAATACACAAACAACCGGGCCACTCACTCGAGGTGAAGTACGTATTGCCTCACCTGGTTTATGTAAGTAAACTAAATATATTTTTGGAATTTGCTGCGGGCCAATTAACAATGGATTGCGGACCACATTTGGCCCGTGTGCCGCAGTTTTGACACCCCTGCTTTCAAGTGTCAGTTCAGGATTTTCCATTTCCCTGGAGATAACTGATGCCAATCCGATGTCCTCAAAAAAGTATGCAGGAAACAATTTCTTTTTTACATGAGATCATGGGCAAATCTAAATGTCATAGCTGATTTCCCCATTGATCAATTAAGGTGCTATTCTTGACCCATTTTAAATATATATATGCATAATGTTAACTTTGCAATATAATTTACATAATAAATACATTGCAATACTTAAAATTCTATCTAGTCTTAACATATTGCATCGATGACACTGCTGAACAGATTGCTTTAGAGCAAATATTTGTTGAAATATTTGTCAAGCTAATGTACTTTCATTTTTGAGAAGTTCCTGTCCATACACACTTATCAAATGTATCATTGCCTTTTCTCCAAAATGAATAAAATATAAATGTTTAATGCAATAATTTCTGATTCACATTTTCTAATCGTATATAAAAATAATAGCTAATTTGGAGCCCTTTAAATTTTCAGCATTTTTTTTTTCCATTTTATTTTTAACATTCATAGAAAAGGTACCACAAAATTAGGGGAGGTAAAAGTTTTCCTCATCCTCCTTAGAGCCCCTGATTGGGTCTGAAAATTAAACTGACAAGGACAAATTGACAGGAGCAAAGCATACAAATGTATTTAATATACATTTTATATGATATGGGAGCCTTCATAAAGAAACGAAGACTCAGAGAAACAGAGCATAGTGTATTTATGCTAGGTTTGATAAAGAGTGAACAGTCATGGAGACGTAATAGATAAAGAAGTATACAGTAAGTTTAGTAAACTGGGGGAAACTTAGGCGTTTGTTAGGATTCTTCTCAGCCACGTTTTGTCTTTGAAGATAAGAATCATTCATTCCTCCTGGAATAGAAAGAGTATCTCTTACCTGAGGGTATTCGAACTTATTTCAGGGTGAAGGGAAAGAAAAAGGTCAGAGTAACTTCTGTGCATCTGCTGTTTTCCCAAACTCCTTCAGCTTAAAATATTCAATATACTACAGTGTCATATTTTGTGGGAGCATGTCTTGAACTTCATCACAAATAACAACTCAGATTGTAATTGCATAAGATACATTTCATACAGGGCAGGATTCTAAAGACAACTAGAATTTTCAAACACGTACACATGTGTGGACTAGATTGACCATACAATTTATTTCCTAACCCAAGCTGTTTTAGAGTGACAATGTGTGCTAACAGTAGTTACACAGCTAGAGAAGTTGTAAACCAGGAAGAAAATATGGTCACTCTGGGATGAACAAATGATCGATTGTGAAGCAAAACATTTGTTTGTTATGTGTAGAAACATTTCAAGTGGAATCAGCTTTTTAAGGAACTTATGGATTGAGCAAAATTAAAAGGTGACAAATCATTTTTCCAGCTTTTAAGAGTTTATGACAAAAAGACATAAAGTCAGGACATTACGTGTAATGATCTAGGCAATGAAACTATCTCTCATTACTAAATCAGTTCATAATACATTCTCATTTTGAAACTATTTTAAGGTAGGAAAGAAATCGTCACCCAATTTTTTTCATCCTTTCATTTTGCAATTTACAGGTAACACTGAGGGATAAATGAAATCATCATAAATATTTTTATTGTATAATGCAACCACTAACTGTTCATTCACAGATACCATGTATTGATAATGAAATATTATTTTCTTGTGATTCATAATTTTCATAATATAAATTAATTAATAATTACTTTTAAATTTAAACCGTCCTCTTCTTGAGAAAAAAGAATAAGTCACAATTAGTAGAAAAGCATCTTTGTATCCGAAGCAAATAACGAAAGTTCATAATAATTTACCTTATGTCTGTAAGGTAAATAGACCACATAAAACAGTGCCCAGAACATTGTAAATAAAATTATTTGCTTTAGAAAGCACACTAAAAAAAAAAAAAAATCCTTTACGCATCAAATAAAATCAACAAACACTGAATTTCTTAGAAATTCAGGTATCTTTTGGTAAAAAAAAATCTGTTTCTTCTACCTATTCATGAATATCTAAAAAATAAGTGGAATTTTTAATTTTAAATGTTATAGAAATTAGGAATCCTCAGTATTTTCCTGAAAAAGGATTTCACTGAACTCTTGTCATGTTATCTAAAAAACAAAACAAAACAAAACCCAGCATATCATATGTCAATGTACAAAATCTATTTCAGTAACTGGCATGAATTGGCACAGTGGTATAACCTTGCAACTCACCCCACTATTACTGGCAGCAGCAGCAAGCCTGTGCCATCTAATGCAACCGTCACTTTGTCAGGCTTAAACTTTAGTCACAATCTGATTCCTCTCCCCTGCAGGCTGTTGAATGAAAATGCAAATTTGTAATCTCTAGTACAGACAACAGGGAGATCAGGGGTTGCACTCCTCTCAAATTGTGCACTCGGTTGCTAGTGCTGATAACTTATGGTAGAGAAATGAAACTGAAGTAAAATGAGGTTTTGAAGTACCCTGCTTAACTATAATCAAATACAATGAATGCAATCTTAATCTAGAAGAGAAAGGAATTCTCACAAGCATAACATACTGCAGATGCTACTATAGATACCTCTGGCCCCATAAATTCATAATGATTTCCTCTGGGTTTCTAAAGGGCAAAACATGATTTTTTGACAGATTATGTATTTTGGAATTCTTACTTTAAATAGTCAATTTTAAGAGCAGTCATAGCTTCCATTTCTGAAGGGAAAATACATGTAATATACACTAGGGCATGGTTTTCCCAAAGCATATACCATGTTTCCCCGAAAATAAGACCTCACCAGACAATCAGCTCTAATGCATCTTTTGGAGCAAAAATTAATATAAGACCCAGTCTTACTTTACTATAAGACTGGGTCATATAATATAGTATAATATAATATAATATAATATAATATAATATAATATAATATAATAATATAATACAATATAATACCAGGTCTTATATTAATTTTTGCTCCAAAAGACGCATTAGAGCTGATTGTCCGGTGAGGTCTTATTTTCAGGGAAACATAGTAGTATGTTTGGTAAGGCAGTCAACAGCCATGCATTACTGACAGAAAGCACTCCTGTTGTGGCTGCTATTCCCTTTGTGGCATTTTCAAACTTTTATGATTATGCCACCTTTTTTCTTTTTCTTTTTTCTTTTTTTTTTAAGTCAGAGATTACCTTTCTGAGAAAGATAATGTTCCAATAGCTATAGAAAAAAAAAATTCACAGTGAACATAGTACCTTTTCTTATAACTAAGTCTGATCAATTGTTCTTCAGGAAAACATGGTCTTTCTTTGCAACAAGTTTCATAATCTAAGCACCAATGAAATAAATATGCACTGACAACATGGAGAGTGTATTCCACTATCATGAAAATGTAAGAGTAGCTTATAAAATATAAAGCACAGAGGTAGTGTAATGTTCTATATTTCCTAACTATATTCCGGTTTGTCTACTGAAGTGGGTACTTCAGGGTACATTCTGACTATAATTTAATCACTTTTGGTAAATGAGTATCACTTACAGTAAATCTGATCATACTCTACTCTGAAGGATTTCTACAATCTTTTTATTTGCTGTCAGCTTTTTTTGAAAATAATTTTTCCCACTATAGTCTTACCCTTAAAGTCACAATGATGCTTTGCAGGGTACTTTCTGAAAGGAAACATAAGCTAATTCAAATATGAGAATTGGCAGCACATAACATAAAAACATAAGCACTTGAAACCTTTTGACTCACTTCTATGAAGTAACTAATTTCATACGTTATTATAAATCACATAATTTTTTAAATGATTGAAGGATTGCCATTAATTATTCTTTTTCTGTTTTTTTTTTTCTTTTAGTTTCTAAAATCTTCAACTCTACAAAGGTAGACCAAAAATAGAATAAACCCGCATATCCCTGTCACATAATGTCAATCATTTTCAATTCATGGCCCATTTTGTCCCATCCACTATTATTTTAAAGGAAATACTGAGCATCATATAATTTTATTCTTCAATATTTTATGTATATACGAGTACATGCATATATAATGAGGATTCCTTTTTTAAAACACAGGCACATTAGAATTCTTTTTCAATTTTTACAATGACTTCTTAATATTAAATCTCTAGTCAATGATCAAATTTCTTGTCTCATAAATGTTTTTTAATGTATTTAAAAATTTGGTTTTCTTATAAGGACCCAAATAAAATCAACACATTGTTAACTCTTTGATATGTGTTTAAGTCTCTCTCTTTTTTAAATATATTAATTGCTACTGGCAGGTTAAATTGACTAAACCTCCTACTTTTTATTTAAACCACTTTATTGAGATATATGATTGACATACAACAAGCTGCACATATTTACTATATCCAAATTGATGAGTTTAGACATAAGCATACATCTGTGAAACCATTACTACAGTCGGTGTCATAAACATATCCATCACTGCCAAAACTTTCCTCCTGCCCTATTTGTTTGTTTGTTTATTTATTTATTTATTTATTTATTTATTTATTTATTTAATATGAACACTTACCATAAGATCTACTCTCTAGCAGATTCTTAAGTATGCAATACAGTACTGTTAACTGTAGGCTCTATGTTATATAGTAGATCTCTAGTATACCTGAAATGTACCCTTTGACTAATACCTTCTGTTTCCCCCTCTCTCCAGCCCCTGGCAATCCCCAATTGACTCTCTGCTTATATGAGATTGGCTACTTTAGATTCCTCACATTACTAGTATCATGTAATATTTGCCTTTCTGTGCCTGACTTATTTTACTTAGCATAATGTTCTCCAGGTTCATCTATGTTGTTAGAAATGGCAAAATTCCCTGCCATCATTTTTAAGGCTGAATAATATTTGAGTATATATATATCGGGGGTGCCAAAAAGGTGTATACACATTTTAAGAGATGTTGTCTATGTATTACTTTTCAAAGTTGAATTCAATTACAGTAGCAATGTGTAGTATGCCGTTTACTCAAAATATGGCATTAATCAAATTAATGCTAGTGTCACCATGTGACACGCAGGACAGTCAAAGAAAATGGCAGAAGCATGGTTGTTGTTCCAGGGAGCACAAGACCATTTTGAAGTGGTATTTGAAATTCGAGAACTTTGTGGAAGTACAATAACAATGGAGGCATGAGTACGCAACAGAACCTCAAACATGCCTAACAATTGCATGCATTTGTGATAAGTCTGAGATGCATGGTGCTGTGTGTGATGTGCACAAGGGAAGATACGGGAGGCCTCACGCAACAAGTCCTGCTTCTTCTGCTCTGGTGTTGGAACAGTTTACACACTCGCCACAGAAGTCTACCAAACAATGTTTGCCATAGTCAGAAGTGTCTGGACGCTGATGGTAACCACTTTGAGCACCTCTTGTAATTGCAGAAGTCAAATGTGACTTGTATTCATCTTTCATTATCAGTATATATTGTGTATTTAATACAGTTTTCCTTTCTTAAAATGTGTATACATTTTTTGGCAACATGTAACATTTCTTTTTTTTTTTTTTTATCCATTCATCCAATGATGGATATTTAGGCAGTTTCCTCCTCTTGGCTATTGTGAACAATGCTGCAGTGAACATGGGAGTATAGGTTCTTAAGTCTTTTTTAATCTATAGCTTTCTACTCCTCTGACATGCACACACTCTCTCTCGTAATTTATTTGTTAAAGAAACTATATTTCCTGTACTATCCAGTTTCCCATAGTCTAGATTTTGCTGACAGCATCTCTGTGGTTCCTTAACACTTTCCTCTATACTCTGTGTTTCCTGTAAATTGGAAATTGGATCTAGAGGCTTAATCAAATTCAGGTTTAATATTTTTGGCTAGAATAGTTCATAAGTGCTGTTGTGAAGTATTCTTTAATAGTAGAAATATTCACATTTTTATCATTATGGAGTGGTGGTTAAAGGCACAGGCTCTAGAGACTGAATATGTAGAAACTAACCCGGGTTTTTGCCTTAGTGTAGTGTCGAAACCTTATGCAAATCAATTAATCAGTACCTCACTTCCTTCACCTGTGAAATGGGGATAATAAACATACCTATCAAATAATATTTCATCAAGAGTAGATAAATTAACTCAGATAAAGCACTTCAAATAATGCTTGATGCATTTAAGTGCTCAATATATGTTAGCTATTATTACCAAATAGCTGGAATTAAGTATAAGGAGGAACATGCAGAAAATATTTGCAACAATTTTCATCCATAAAGCAACTAAATTGACAATTCTAGAATGGATGGCTTTTCAATTCCTAATATAAAAATTGAAACGTGAGTGGACTAAAAAGTCCAAATATATCAGGGAACTGGTAATGAAAGATGCAGCCTTTTGCTGGTAGGTCAATGATTGAACACCCCACAGGTTGCTAATGATTTAAAAAAACCCAGCTACTCTCCAGCTATGTTAAATGTATTATGCCCTTCCATATATACCATTCTTGACTCAACCTCAGAAAATAACCACAAGCATGATCAATTCACATTTTATTCTTGCTTAAATATACTTTGACAGCATCAAGCTAAGCAAAACAATTCTCTTAGCTATGCAGAAGAAATGGGTTCATCTCTTGCTACCCAGAACAATAGTTTGTGAATAAAACTTGTACTCTTTTAAAAGTAGGGCATAAATGTTTCATACATTCAATCAGTAGTTTACAGAATTTCTAAGGGAGCAAAATCACTTAATATGCTTTTTTTTTCATCACAATCTTCAGAATGGCTATTAACTAAGGATTTAGCAAACATTAAATTATAAAATCCATAAGATTGGAAAACAGTGAAGATGAGAAGTCAGTTGAGCAATGGAAAATTTAGGCTGGGTATTTAAGGAAACTGCCTATTAGCAAGAAATATTAGATAATGGAATGGTGCTTTTCTTAAGCTCCATAAATTACAAAAGTAAATTGGAAAACATATTGGAAGAAAATGTTCCACCCCACCAGGGGAATAAATGAAATGGTCTTTTCATCTCCTGTTTCTATAAGCTGGTCTGCAAATCAGATGTATAAAATCTACCTACCCAAACTATGAACACGATAAGTCCAATATTAGGCTTAGTCCGAGTTTCACTGGGAAAAGTTCCATTTCCAGATCTTCAGCCAAAAGCTGAATAATACCAATACGGAAATTTGGCGCAAAATCAATTGTTAAAGTCAAATTATGAGACTTTAACTGCCATTCTAAAACTACTTATACAGTCTTTCTATGTTACTTCCACTTGCCAGATCAACACCCAAGAGTAATTTTGACATTTAAAAAAAAAAAAAAAATCCCAATTACACATCCAACTACTGATTTACAAAGCAAAAGGCAACCTGTGATTTTGGCTTTAAAACCCTGTTTGCCTTAGGGATAGATGGATGAAAGAAATTCTAGCCTACTGTTTAAGGGCTAATATTCCTTCATTTCCATATCCCATTTAGGGTGGGTAGATTTTAGCACTTCAGTTTAAGCAGTATCATTTTTATATAAGGTGCTTGAGTGGAGCAGGCAGCAAGCAGGAATGGGATCATAAATGGCAGAGAGGCAAAGAGGCTGCTGGGCAGGTAGCCTTCAATGCCAACTACCAAAGGAAAATGTCTGTGCAAAGCGAACACTTTTTTTTTTTTTTCCATGAGCAAGGGATGAGAATTTAATAGTCAAACAGTAAATTGAGTGTCTGTCCTTTTACCTCTTACTAGAATTTCTTTGTTGTCCTTTGCATGGGGAAGGTCAACAGCTCGACCTAATTCTTCACTCCAAGGAACTTTACAGGCTGTCATTTGGTTAAGGTCTAATGGGCCTTCCGGGATTTGATAGCTGAATGCTGCGCTCACTGGAGCAGGCTGCTCCCCAGAGGGCCTGGAAAAGAATGTTTGAGTTGGAGAGAAGGTGCTGCTGCTCCAACTGCTTTTCCACCTGCACAAACAGAACCTTTGGGGACAGTAGCACTGCAGTTAACAGGGATCCCAGGAATGAGAAAGGTGTTAAAGTAGCCAGTTCTTCTGTTTGCCAAGGATTTTCTGGCCTTGATGTTTTTGGCAAAATTTTGAAATATCCCACTTCTCTCACCCTGAGCTTTTTCCCTTCTCATTTCTCAGGACGGTTTTGAGGATTGGGCTGACTAGTCCAAACAGAAAGACAGAATTTTAAGAGGATGTGAGAGTCACACTCCTGGTTCCCCATATGCTTCCATGCAGCACTTGGCTGCTGTAGAGATTTGGGGGTGGGGGGCAGTGAACAGCAATAAAAGGATCAAGTTGCCAACCACCTCCACCTCCACGTTGGAGAAGGGCACTCTTAAAACCTCTTGCTGACTGAATCAGATGGAAAATTTCAAAACCTCACCAATTGAAAATGGCACAGATTTCACTCAGCAGACTCTGAAAGTCAAGTTCAAATTTAACCGTGTTGAATTGGGTAAATGTTCCTGATGACAGCAACTTACAAACTATTTCTTTTCTAAAATTTCTGATAAAAAACCTGAATCATCTTCATTAGCCTGTTGTGATACAGTGACGCATCCTTTTGTTCCAAACTTAAAGTTTCAAAAATGTTACTTTTGATTATAAAATACACATCATTTAATTTTTTCCTTATGTTTCTTTTAAAAATTTGTATTTTAATAATATATAGAGAGTAGAAATATGCCATTTTAACCATTTTAAGTGTCAAAATCAGTGGCATTCATCACACTCAGTGTTATGCAAATATCACCACTATTTCCAAAACTTTTCCATTACCCCAAGCAGAAACTCTGTGGGAAAAAAAAAAGTTTTTAAAGAATGTTTTTTGCTGTCATGGCTGCCGTAAATTGTGGTTGATGCAACCTCTAAGTAATCATGATTAGCAGTCATGTGTGTATTTTCTAAAAGGAAATGAATTAATTAAAACAATTATTAGAAAATGGTAAAACCACTGCCAACTTATCACTACACCTCCATGGTCCATACAGTAGTTTGATTAATTTCAGCTAACTGATCAGACATTTTTGTATAATATAAAATTTCAATAATTAGGTAAGATTGGTGACCTCCTTAGCCATACTAATGATTTAAAAAAACAAAACAAAACTCAAACAATAAAAATAAACGAACAACAAAAAAAGTATAATGTGATGTCAAAGGTTAAAAATGTAAAACTACAAAGAGAATTCACAAGGCCAGAAGAATATAATCAAGGCATGAAAAAAATCTAGAACGCTAATGTATTATTTCAGAAAAGCAATTCCAAATTAATAATTAAATTTCAAAGAAAATTTAGATGAACTTTTGAAATTACTTTAGGTAAGGATCCAGAACATAAATTCGGGGGTTCATATGTAATGTTATCTCAGCTGCTGACCAAAACTTCCCTGTCTTTCAGAAGGCGAAAGTAAAATATGAAATATAGATTTACCAGTTTTAGGCGCAGCTTCTCATTTCAGTCAATTCTTGCTCATTGATTAGTAAATCCAATCAATGGCAATGACAATTTGAGAAGTAAATCCCCCCATCAAATCTTAAATCTTACACATTGTGGCTTTGAAGTTCACCCTTTCCTTTCATCCGCAAGAATTTCAATGCCATGGGAGGTAAGTGCATCATTTATTTTAATCCTGTTGAAATGAACGGATGAACTTAAATAACAATGCAGGCCTTTTCCCACATAGTGCTGTAATTCACTTTGAAGTGATAGCACTTTTAGGATTAAGATGTATACATTTTGGTTCTTTGACTAGTTGTTCTTTCTTTGTGTACTATATTAATAAGAATTTAAAGCAAGACTAAGTCACATCTGTCTTCTAATATAAGTCTTAAGTCTTAAACAAAATTCTACTAGAGCAGCCATCCAAGATGAATAACTATTCTGAAGGGAATAAAACTATCGTTTAGAAACTACAGACTGTGGTTTTCTATTTAATCTCTTGTGTTAGTGTGACTATCGATAAAATCAGTCTTGAAAATATTTTCATTTATTACCACATGGCCAGCATTTAAATGAAAGAAGTTTGAAATACTGTTTCAGAAGAAATGATTAACTATTTAATTTTTAATTTAACCTGATGCTTACTGCATCAAGCAATGAATGCATCCAACATTTCAAAAAAATTTTATAAGTGTTCAAAATAGATATTGTCAAAAAGACACACATAAAAGGAAATATGCTAGTTGTTTATTTAGGATATATGGTAGGAACAATGTAATATAGCTTTCTGAAAAGGATATATCATATATCCATTGAATCCATTTTTGAGGGTTTAGTTTTATATTTTTTTTCTCCAAACATTTTTTAACAGTAATAGATTTGCTTTTCCCTAGTTAAAAAAAACAAAACAAGCAAATGCTTAATGCAAAAAAAATTGGCGGAGGAAGAGAAAAAAGGATGTCACAAAACCATCTATAACCTTAAGCAATAGAAATGTACTGATAATTTTATTCACATATTATCAATATACTTTGAATCCTATACATTTCCATTTCTGTAAATAGCTGCTAACCTTTTTAATATGATTCAGAATATCTCAAAGCAATATCTAAGGATTCACTTATGGAAGGAAAATCAGAAATATTCTTTGATACTGTCAGGGCAAGCTGTGATAAACGGTATCACTCCTTCTTACTATCATGGCCCTCCACATCCCAACACCCTTTCTAACAAACCATTTCTTATTCTCCCATCCATTTTCTAACCATCTCTTAGCAAGTCAGATCCCTTGTAGTCCTTCATTTCCAATTTGCTGGCTCCACCCATGCTAGTCCCCATGTTGTAACACCGCCTTTTTATTGCCATTGGTTTTTTGTTGTTATTGTTTAGCTGTTGGGGTGTGTGTGTGTGTGTGTTTATGTGTTTAACCAATCTAATGTCTAGTCTTCCTACAGGCTTGAGTCAAAGCTTTTCCAAAGCAGTGTGTCTTTTTCTAAAGCTCGGAGACCATATTCCCTGACATATTTGAGGCAGTGACTCAAACATAGGGAAACAAGAAAGGAACTTAGTTATCAGAATAAGCCAGGCTATGACAAGAAACAGGGGCAAGGTACCAAATTCCTTGACCCTGACTATAAGATCTGAAAAGGAACCATAACATTACTCATCTTTGCATACAGGCTGAGCTACTGCTTTCAAGCTTTGGCTGGGAACAGGACTGATTTCTAACTAGGCCTGATGTTTATCTGAGAGATGGCTAAACATCCCGAGCAATAAAAATGAAATATGCTGGAAGATGAAACCAGGCAAGGCATTACTCTGAATGACTTAAGTCAATGGAATAATGTGACAATTAGGGATGGATCGAGATTTTGTGAGACCTGAGGTTTTTCCTCTCTAAGAAAAGGAATACAAAATTATAAACACAAAATCAGGTATAAAAGTGATCATTGCTTTAGATTGAGAAGAGAAATGCCAGCAAAATACTGAAGACTTGGAGATTTATGTACATTTATATTTTTAGATCTCTTTAGAAAATTGACAAATATGATTGCATAAGCATGCTTCCTGATAGTGACCTGCCTCTGTTCTCCACCTAGAATATTCTACAACTCCCAGCACTCACAGGGGCCTGTTGAAGCAAGGGGCACTGAAGCTGAAACTTGGTTAGCTTCATGGCAAACCTGCCTCTGGTTTTAATTGTAAACCTTCAGGCAACAGGAGCCAGATGGTGAGATCACTTTAGCAGGCAAGCAGTCCTTCCTAATTTCCTTTAAAGTGCACCAAACAGAATTCTCACTGAGTGCAATAAAGGCATAAACAAAGTACAATACTATGAAAATATGACTGTTTAGCAGAGAAGGGGGCCTCAATGGAGTCCAAAGGACAGGTGTGAGGGGTCGGAGAGGTTTCCCAAAGATAGGCCCAGAACAGTGAACTTCCAGGAATTCAAATCTGATCACATCATATTTGCCACAAACTCAGGACAAAGCCTGTTTCTTACATGGCCTCGTCTCCGACCACTCGTTAGGACATTTCAGTTTGGGAACTCATCCTAGAAAGAGTGCTACATAGCTCATTGCTGAATATCGCTACTGTCACCCTTGAAGTACTCCCCTTGGGAAGCTGTGCACCCATGCCAGCACCTAGTCCACCCTTCAAAGCAATTTTGGAACTCTTCTTCTGGAAAGACCATCAGAGCTGTCATTGTATTACCCTTGATGTCCTGAATGCCATCAACATATTTTCCTTTCCATATTTTCTTTATCTTTGGATAAAGAAAGAAGTTGTAGGGGTTCAGATTAGGTGAGTAGGGAGGGTGTTCCAATACAGTATTTGTTCACTGGCTAAAAACTCCCTCACAGACAGTGCTGTGTGAGCAGGTGTATTGTCGTGATGCAAGAGCCATGAAGTTTTGGCGAAAAGTTCAGGTTGTTTTCATCTTTTTCACACAGACTTTTCAGAACCTCCAAATAGTAAACTTGGTTTACTATTCAAGTTGGTACAAATTCATAATGAATAATCCTTCTGATATCAAAAAAAGGTTAGCAACATCATACAACAAGTTCATGAACTTAATTGTCAGACTTCATATCTTTCCTGCTCATTTTCTGTCACTCTCTACATAACATTTTAAGGTCCAATCCCCTTGACTTCCAGGTCATTTGATTTCTGGCCTCTAGGGTTCAGTAGAAGCAGTTCGCCTGTAGTTCCTCTATCTGGCTGATTCCTCCCTATCTTTCAGCTCTTGGTTTAGTCATCCCTTTCACTGGGATGCCTGACCTAATGTTTAAACTGCAGTTAGCTGCCCTTCCCAGGAACCCCTAGAACACTGGTTTCTTACCTTGATTGTAGCCTTTAGGACCTAGTATTGAAATTCCTGCTTAAAAGGTCTCTATTCTCCACAATAAATTCCTTGGAGGCAGGGAGTATGTTGTTCACTTGTAGCAGTCAGCACAGCAGTTAACGCAAGAAAGCCTCCCTGAATAAATAATTAAGAGTAAGAGTAGTGGTTGTCTGGGGTGGGGACGGGGGTGAATACTGACTGGAAAGGGGCAGGAGGAAAGCCTCTGGCATAATAGAAATCTATACCTTGGTCTGAATGATGGCTACACAAGTGTATACATGTATAAACGTTTATTGAGCTGAACTCTTAACGATTCTTGTACTTTCTTTGCTTCAATGAAAATATTTTAGTCCTCAGCTTTTAAAAATGGGAAAAAAGTTCAAAAAAGGCAAAATTCATCTATGCTATTAGAAGTCAGGATTATGCTATTATGCTAATGGCAGTAAGTTACTAGTAAGGCCTACTAAGCCCTAGTTACTGGGTATTTTTAGTTTGTGAAAACCTCTTGAGCTCTATCTATACTTATGATATATGCACATTTATGTACACATATTATATTTGACAAGTCAAAAGAGTGAGAATGAGTGAATAATAATATACACTCCATGAAACTTCCCTATTTGTGATGCGAACAAGTCAGTTTCTTCAAACTATGCTCCCTAGTCTCACATCAGAATCAACTAAAATAAAATGGCAAAACCCACTTTTTCTCTTTGCTATTTGGCCCGTCTACGTAGATAAATGTTTAATAAGGACATACTTGTATTATGTATACAGGGTACAGTACATGTGTACTTTAGTATCTTTTTTGCAATGGTGAATTGCAAATTTTCTTTGAAACACAACTCTTTCAGATGTTATTTTTAACCCATGGCTTTTAAGAACAATTAGCTAGAATGAGTTTTGTTATAAAGTGTGTGAGGGTGTGTGTTTTTTTTTTAATTATTTTCTTTCACAGATCTTAGAATCACAAAAATGTTTACACATTCCTCTTTACTCAGATGAACTATTGTTTAAAACAAGACTTAAATAGACATGTAATTTAGATGCTTCTACTAAAGATGTTCTTAAAACAGTCCTACGGCTTAAAAACAAAAGTAAAAACAGTTTCACAGACTCTCTCCAATTCCCCAGTAGAGCATTTGTGCATGATTTGGACTCTGTTTGGTATACCTACACTAACAGCAGGAATTCTTAATATACATATATATTTAGCTGCCACATTGTGAACAGCATGCATAAAGGAAAAAACATGACCTCAAATCAAAATATCAGCACAATACCCTCAGCACCCATAGGTGAGGAGGGAGCCTTCAACCTAATTCCATGAACAGTACACGGCAAGATTTCAGTTAATTAATTTCTGTCAGGTCTGTATTGAAGACCCCATGGGATAAAAAGGTACCAGGCCACAAGGCAGAAGCAAGAAATTGGGACTCAATCCACCCTACCCAATTCCACATCATTTCAGCAAACAGCCCAAACTTCACTGCTTTTAAATATAAAATTTATCACAAAACTTTTAAAATTATTATAGACTTTAAAGTGCCAAGAATGCATTTTATTTAAATAAACAAACCTTACCATTATATTTTTCTAAATTCCCTTTCCATGTATAATTTATTTTCCAGATACATATTTCAACAACTTGGAAAGTACTATGTTTAGAGACGGATTTAGGGACAGCTTTCCTCTTTTCCAGAAGGTAAGATCTAGAAATACATCAGTCATTGGTGTCAGTTTGTGACAGTTCAAATCACCAAAGGTATTTGGTAAACTTTAATCACTGTCACAATTGTAAAGGTTACTGAACATCTCCAACACAAATCAATTACAACAGTTGCACAAACGTGAGAGCCGGTATGTGAGTGAATACGCGTGTGTGCCCTTGACAGTTAAATCTTCTGGGATATCAGCATTAAGTTCAAATACATATAACAATAACAATAGCAATAACAATAACACCACCAACAAAAGATGACAAACAAAACCAACATTTATTTTCATTCAGTAATAGATTTAGGCAGCCCAGGTGTTCTGGAGCCATCGTTAGTGTGCCACCTTGTTTCACAAAATGGCGGCTTGTGCTCTAGTCATCACGTCCACATGCCAGGAAAAGGGAAATGGAATAAGAATGGAAACCTCATCAGCTTTGAAGCTATTCTCTGAAAGTTGCACAAAACACTTAGTTCTCATCAGCCAAAATTTATTCATTAGGCTACATCCTTGGAAGGGTAAATCTAGTTTTTGAGATGAGCAACAAGATAGTCCGTTAAATTTGGGGTTTCTATTAATAAGAAGAGGAGGAGAATTGATATTTAGAGTGGACAGAATTTTTTTCTCTCATTTTAAAAACATTAAAACAGATCCCTAGCCTCCTAGGAAAAAACACCTAGTAGATGATTCAATCAAATCATTAAAATTAAAATAATCGTACTATTATTTACCATAATGTAAATAAAGTTAATTAAATTTTAATTTTAACTGGATATTTCACTGATTTTCATAAATGTAACTAAAAACAATTTCTATATATCAAAGAACATCCAAATCTTTAAAAACCTATATAATTATATTTTATTCGTGGGAGATGGGAGAAGAGGGGGACCAATTAATTTCTTTTAAAACAGAAAAGTTAACTTAGAAATAATTTCATCCCACTACTAAATCAGAATTAGTGCTTTCAGTTGGGAGTTATCCTGTCATATTTGAGAACCACTGATGTGAACACACTATTTTTGGAAATGATTTCTCTTAGTAACTACTAATAGTTTATGAAAAGATCTGCAATTTTATTTTTCCAAGTGTTCAAGTAACCTGAACTCATCAAAATGCTGAAATCTTTTATATCAAAGTTGTCTAAGCCTTACTCATGTAAATGGCCTGCCTGTTCCCTGACAGCTGGAACCTCTTGGTGCAGATCTGCAGCCTAAGCCCCACCCCAAGCCCTGGGACTCATCTGGCCTCTAAGCAAGAATCCATTGTCCAACTCTCAGCTCCACTCTGACCTAGCAACCAGGCTTTAGTAGCAAAGTCTCTGTACTTTGCCTGATGCCAGGCTTTTCTCATACGGGACTCTTGAAGAATTGTTCCACAGTATACCAGACAATTCCCACCAAAACTGTGAATGAACCTTCCATTAATAGGAACCCACTACCTCATCATGTAACCCTTTATACTGTTTGTTTGAACACCCATTCATGTATTTAGTGAACCAACATTGAGAGTTGACTAGTCAGGCATGTTGCCAGGTACTGGTAATAAAAATATCAAAAGCATAGTTGCCTGCCCTCTAGCAGGAGAGACAGCTGTAATTATTAAAATGATATTCCTTGTAAAGAGTTAGATTTGGTCTCCTAGGAATTTTCATCCATTGTTCTTAAGTCTGAATTCTATAGTCACATGGAATAGATTCCATTCAGACTTCCACAAATCCACTCTCCAATCTGGAATATTTCAAATAGGATTATATTCTCTTTAACATCTCCAACCCTCACTGCACTCCCTATGTTTTACAAATAACCTTCATTTGAAATCATACACATTCTTTGCTTTTCTTCTCCAAGCTCTTAAAACCCTGTTACTGTAACTCTCTTTTTTGGGATAAGTCCCAATTTGAAAACACCCTCCTTAAAATGCAGCATTGAGAAATGAATAAAGAATGAGAAAACGTGATAGTGTGTCTTACCTCTACTTAACCAAACTTGAGTATTTCATCTTGAGTAACATGTTATGATTCTTGGCCAAACATAAAAGAAAGAAAAGAGAAAAAATAAAAAGCTGCAAAATAATTTAAGGATCTTTACCGATCACTTTTGAGCTGGTGGTGATTTTAAGTTCTAGAAGTTCTTTTTCTCTTATCCTTGGGGCCTTCTTTCTGCTGGTTCCCTCTGTGAGGCAGTCTGGTGTAGTGGTTACACAGGTGTCAGAACTGGGATCTCTTCCCCACGTATTCACTACATAAACTGGAGAAAAATGACTTGAAGATTCTGAACCTCAGTTATTGTAAAATCGTGAAAATAAGGGTCCTTACTCCTTAAGTTTTGTGAAGGTGATAACAGCCAATATGAATAAAGCACGTTGACTGTTACAGAGTTCAGATGCGATGTATGTTAAAGACCAGAGTTAACAGTTGTTTTTTTAGTTATAAGTAATTATTTCACTTACAGCCTAGGAATCATTCCTCAAAAATGACGTTAAGAAATCTTAAAATTATCTAATCTAGCCCTGTCATTCAACTCAAGAGCCCTTCATTAACCACCCAATATGTGTTATGTTTTGTGGTAGGTGCAGGTGATACAAAAATGAATTAAGTTGTCTTAATGTCAAGAAGCTAAATGTTTAGTGAAAAACCTTACGTGTATAGAACAGTTATTCCACGATTGCACAGATAGCAGTTGATAGGGAAATACTCCTATTAGCCCAATACATCCCATTCCATTCTAAATATAACTTTCTTCAGCATCAGTGAACATTCCATAAATGTCGTTTGGTGTTTCATACTCAAATATTTCAGGCAAGTAGTAATGTTGACTTTGTTCACAATATATTTTGGTTTGGGGCTTTATAAATTAAGTTCTTTTTTCTTGGAGTAGATTTCTATACACTGGCATTTCATACTTCTTGGGATTTAAGGGATGGTGAAAAAGCATGACTACCATCCCCATAAGAAATCTCTAGAAAGTCTATGGCATGAGGCTAAATATGTAGTTATATAACATTGCACAAACTTTTAAAAGCATCTCAGATGGAAAAAGTGGTTTGAAAGATATACATCAAAATGTTAAAAAAATATTATTATCTCTAGGTGGTAAAATCATGAAAGATTTTGTTAATATCCTTATACTTTTTAAATGTGTAAACATTGCTCAATGAGTATGCATATTAGATATTTAATACAAGGAACTCTAATAGGAGAAAGGAAACAGGTGAGTTTTAGGTAACCAGGATTATGGATGATGGGAGATTTAAGAATCAGTACAAGAATCTTAAATGTTTGAGTGTTATAAGCTAAAGAAATAAGATCAACAGTAGAAAGAATTAGAAGAATAATAAAAAATATAGTTTACTACTATTAGAGTACCTAGTTCTCTTTACATTTTGGGCATTCATAGCTCCAGTTGTTTACTGAGAAGTTCCATTGGCCAATGGAATAATTGAAGCATGAGAATTTTAGCCTATCTGCCCAAGTTTAGGTAAAAATATAGAAATGAATATTGTCGCAACTTTAAAAAAAAAAGTGTGAATTGTCCTTAAACACAATAGTCTTAGTATTAGTTCATAAAATAAAATAAAAGTAAATTAATCTATGAACCATACATACACAGTCTTGATTTATTAACAAAGTAATGGATTGTTGTTGTTTTTTTAATTCAAGACTTTTATTTTTAAATGTAAGAATCTGGATAAATACTTGTAGACTACTAATAAACCATTTCTTTTATTGTTCTTGTTACCTTAAATCCTTTTCTCTGAAGTAATTCAATAGAGAGATAGAGGATAGATCAGATAGATGGATGGATGGATGGATGGATGGATGGATGGATAGATAGATAGATAGATAGATATTGGCAAACTATGTCATTTTAATTAAAAGTATTATTTGATTTCTTTTGATAGAAGCAAAATTTCTTCCTTTGAATTCCCAAAATATCAAATCAGTATCTTAATCACATAACATTGCATTGTCTTTTGCGGTATAGATATTTACATAGACATTTTATTATACTTCCCTGACTGTTAGGTTTGAGAGTTCATTATTTGTATCTTACTCATTTTATATCCCTTAAGAGTAGAATTAAATAATTATTAAGTCTGGCATAATAAAAAAAATAATAAATAAAAGTGTCCCCCAAATTTCTGAGAATATTTTGTGAACTCCATCAACATTTATTACTTGAATAAAAAATATTTTGCGTTTTGTGAAACTAGATTGTGGAAACTGCCCAACAGCATTCCAAAGCTATTTCTCATATAAGTAGTTGTCAATCTTTTATCTGTTCTCACTCTTTCTTTATGAATATGATGTTTTCTCCCTGCACAGCTGATTTCTGTCATCATCCCTCTGCACATTCATGATGGGGGTGAGGGGGGAAGGCTTTATGGAGAGTCTCCTCTTTCTAAACATTCCCCACACTGATTAAATTCTATAGCAAAACATCTTCTTAGATATTGTTGAGTTGTATTTTTCTTTTTAACAATGATATAGCCAATCCATAAAACAATGTTACACCAAATCTGATTTCATGTATGTTATTTCTTCCTAAAGTAAAAAACTTTCAAGTTGCTTGGTGAAGTACTAAATGCTTTATATTGACAGACGACCACTGTTCAGCAATCTATATTTGCAGTCTGCCAAAATGAAAGGCATAGCTGGATCTTCTTTGTTGTTCACAGTATTTTAAATTACAAATGATGTTGATTTTCGTCATCTTTGCTCTATTCACTCACAATGCTGGATGTTGCACAAGTCAGCTCTCAGAATCTGTCTAAAATACTTGTATTGGGCTTAGTACTTGCACAGCACATTACAGCTTAAAAATACTTTGTAAACATTTACTACTAGTCAAGCCTTAGAAAGAAAACGAAAAAATATCTTAATGTACTGAGAGGTATGTGTAAAACAGGTCTTAGGAAACAAGTTTTCCTATAGATTAAATGTGAAGATTATTTAGCTGTTTATTTTCAGCCAGTAGAGTATATTTTTAGGAAGTAATTGTCAGTTCTTCACTTTCCATTGTGACAGAGCACATAATTTCAATTTAGCAATCATATGAATTAGAGAAAAGTTAGTATTATTAATGACCAATAGATTTATGCCACTCAAGGAACTGTTAACATATTGAATTCTGTTCTACACACAATACAAAGCAAATGGTTTGTGATAAGTTGATAAGACTCAACGAGTCTCAGAGAACTGACACGTATAAATTACTGCTCTGCTTCCTGTTTTACAAGTAGCAACAAGTTCACTTGGTATAGATGCACGTAAGACTAACTTGATCCAATTATAAATGAGTCCCCAAGTTCACGTTAAATATATGAAAATATATAGCACAGCAGGAGTCAAGCTAATATATTATTTAAAGAGTGCACTATAAATTTTGATCCTGGTTTTCTAAGTAAAATATAGCTCCTGCCTGCATTGGCTCTATATTTCTTCCATTCTTCTTTTAAGAGTCTTCCATTTTAACTATGTTTTCAAAGAGAAAAGTTTGTATATTTCGTGTGGAAAATGATACACTTACTGTGACCATAAAGAAAACTTAATGAAGAGCCTAAGATGTTATTAATATCATGTTGTATCGAATATTAAGGATTTTTAAATCATGCCGTAATACAAAGGAAAGTATTCATCATTATTGCTTTATATCGATTTGGAAAATGAAAACAAAAAGAAAAGAGTTATATGAAGAAGAATCTTCAAGGCCCAGAGTGATAGACAATTTGAAATCCTTAAGCTGTGACCCTAGCTCAGAAACTCAAAGTTTTACTTGAAATACATGTTAAGGAAAGCTTGAACCATATTTTTAATTAAACGATCAAATGAAATATATTATAGTCACAATTAAGAGCTATATGCCTAAAAGTTTAGATTTTAATTAGAAAAGACCGCAGATTTACTAATTTATTGAAAATCATGTTTCTAAATTATTTGAGGGTTCCTTTTCAAGGGTGGACAAGTTAGGGACTCTAACTTGAAATAAACCACTGAGTACTTCAACTTAAAAGCTGTGAATAAACCAAAGTTATCTCATAATCTTTAAGCACTTTCCTTAGATTTATTTCTGATAAAGCGATGGAAATATTATGCACATCCATCAGAGTTTAGTGACATATTTAGGACAATCTTCAAAAATGCAAAGCAAACCTCTTAACCATATGATAATGCAGCAAAATCTTTATACTGAATTTTATATCTAATTAAAACTTTCAATATTATTAGCAACATCTTAATCTTGCTAAGATATCATTGCAAAAATGTTGATTCAAAGGTGGGGTTTTTGATCAAGCACACATTCAGGGAACTGATGTTCACAGTATATAAAAAAAAAGTAGATCTAATAAATTTTAATAATAAAGTTCAAAGAGAACAATATTAGCATTCTGGAAATTAATGTGTTTCTATGAATTCATTATATGACCTCTAAACGCAAATATTTTAAAATCCCCTGCACAACATTTCAATTCTTAAGTCAGTGTTTTAATCTTTCCCTCCTGAAAGGCATCTCTTATCAGATGCCAAACCCTTACCATGTACTCAAGAAAGAGGTAAAGCAGGTCTGGAAATAAATTTGGAAATAAGAAGAAAACAAATGAGCAGTTATGAGGTGGCTCCTGTAGCCTCAAGAAGGACTCTGCCTAAAAAAGTAAATATAAGGTATTCTTTCCCTGTTTGCAAGTGCCTGAAAATCTACAATTTCATATTTCTGGATTGACTATTTGATTAAGTAAATGTTCTTAGAAAGAACATTACTTTAAGCTGTGAAATTCTTAAACCAAAAACCACATTATTTACTTGACAACGTCTGCCTGGTGTCAACCTGGTAATTATCTAAACTACAGATAAAAATTGGCTACTAATAAAGGCTGGTTACTCACAGTCTGGCCATATCTCATATGAGTGGTTATAGTAGTTATGGCACAATTTCTATTTTATAGCTTTCACATATACCTTGATGGGAGATTGGCATTGACATAACGAAATGTGAAACAGCAGGAAAATATTACAAGCCAAAAAGGTAGCCTATTTTAACAACTCACTGTCACGAAAACTGTCCTCATATCAAACCTAAATCTCTCCATCAACAACTAAGTACATTTAAGGCCATTCTCAGTTGTTCTAGGGTTTGGCTGATTTCGTCTTTTCCTTATGGTTAGGAATTTATATTTTCAAAGTGCTTTTCAACCACATTTGCTGGTTTTTCTTCACAAATACGCCTGAAGTTTAATATTTTTTCCACTCTTTTACAGATCCTTATATTGAAGCACAGAGATATTAAGAGGCATGTTCAAGGTTACACAGCAAGTTAAAAACCCAGCAGGGGATGGACTACAGAGGACCTGAATTTCCAGACTGCTGCTTAGGCAACTGATCCATGGGGACTCTCATGGCACAATGAATTAAGCAAGAAAAAGAAACAAACTAGAAAATAAAATAATGTAAACAAAATGAAGATTGCAGTTTCTTTCTCCACAGATAGATACAAATACCCCAGGATTAAATGTTTGCCATCGAGATCCTAGGTAGATTTATAGACTGATTAATCCAGTCCTGTCTGTCTTTATACTTTCTCACCCATCTGAACATAAAACATTAGGAAGTAAGTCCTACGTCTGGCAGCTGAAATGAGCGTGTTCTGTTACCCAATATCTAAAAGCCCTTAATGAGGACTATTTCAGAGGAATGTCTGAGCTCCCCTATTCAACTTCTCTCCTAGTTCTGTCCTTTCAAATTTGCCTTCATGATGGAGATCAGGGAGGGGAAACATTAAAGACTTAGCATTTGGGTTTTGAAGATTAGAGCAATAAATTTGGAGACCAAGAGTTCTTGAACTTGATCCTAAACACTCACTTAGAATGGAAGTTTACAGTCATTGGGGTAGGAAATATGAAGAGGTAGTGAAACAGCAAACAGAGACCTCAGTGACTTTCACATACAGATGCATTGATATTCAAGAAAAATTATCAGAGAGACTTCAGAAACCCAAAGACCCCCTCAGTCAAAAAGCATTCTTTGAATGCTCTTAATGTGTCAAGATATGAGCTAGTTGATAGGGGTAAGCCATGAAAAAGTACTATTCAGGAGCAATAACCTAATTTTGTCTAGAGTGTCAGAAGAGCTTTCACAGAAGAAATGTTTCAAGTTGAGGTTTGAAAGATGAGTGAGAGTTAGCCAGATTGAAGAGATTAGGGAGAAGAGCTTGTAGGCATGGGAGGCAGTACATACAAAGACACTAAAACAGGAAAGGGCATGAGACACTGGAGGAACCGGAAAAAAAAGATCATTAAAGTTGCAGAAGACAAAGAGACATCAAGTCTGGTTTGAAATGTACGCAGGGATTGGGTCATGCCAGGCCTTACAGGTAAAGGTGAGTATTTTCCCCCCACTTTATTCTAACTGTCACAGGAAGCCTTAATATGTTTTAAGAAACCTTAATATGTTTTAAGAGGGAAATAAGATTATTGTATTTGCATTTTTAAAATATCAGGCTTCTCTATGTACTTATCTGTTACCCGTATTCTTTCCAGGTCAACTAGCAGGTGTTTTAGCTCTTAGTATACAAATACTCACCATGAGAAAGATACAGCTGTTGGGAGAGTCAAGTAATTGAATGATGATGTCAATTTCCCTGAGTTTCCATAAGTTATTGTAAATTTAGCCTCCAACTG